>NC_086448.1:504242457-504452457 GCF_028390025.1 Pseudophryne corroboree
CATGGGATTTTTGTGAAGTTTAGGGATGGTGTATAACACCGGAGTGATAGGAAACGTGGTGAGTAGTGCATTATATGTTTTCTTATCAAGATGTCCAGCTTGGTGAGCTTCCAACAAGACAATGTCCAGGTCTCGTTTGAACCCTTGTGTGGGATTCTGGGGGAGCCGATGGTACGTGGAGGAATCTTGTAATAGAAGATCAATGTTGGAGATGTATTTTTCAGAGTCCTGTATAACGATGCCTCCCCCCTTATCGGCGGGGCGGAAGATGACATCGTGGTACTTCGACAGGTCCTGAAGTGCTTTCTGCTCAGCTCGAGACAAATTAGTATGTACACGTGGTTGGGCTCCGTGGAATTTAGTAACTGCAGTATCTAGCAGGCGATTAAATGTCTTATTCTCCAAACCAACGGATCGCAACACGCTTTTACATCACAGCAGTTGTCATCCCCCAGCACTCAAACGAGGATTACCAAGATCTCAAATGCTATGCGCAGCCAGAATTTCTAGTGACCGCACTACTCTAGCTACTACCTTGGACCAGATGATCCTAAATTTCGCTCATAGAGGATATAAACTAAGGGAGCTCCAACAGGCCAAGAATGAGGTGCTTCAAATCCCCAGAGAACAATTGCTATACAAAGTTCCTCACAAGCCAGTACAATCCCGGATTCCGTTTGTCACCAAATTTTCCACAGTAAGCATAGTACTTCCACGTGCCACCAAAGGCCTATGGCCCATTGTGTCGGGAGACAAAGACCTACCCTGTTTCAGAAACACCTCTCTGATGCCTAGTTACAAGAGAGGCCCCAACCTCAGGGATCTACTAGTAAAAACCAACATCACTCCAACCCCTAAGGCTTCAATGCAAGTTAAGAAACCAGGATGCTACCAGTGTGCATCTTGCACTACCTGCAAATATCTGGAAACAGGTCACACCTTCAATAATCCACATACAGGCAAACAATTCAAAATCAGACATGTGGTCACTTGCACGACATCATTTATCGTATACATTATCATCTGTCCCTGTGGTTTACTATACGTTGGACAGACAATCCGGAATCTCAGGGATAGGATGGCACTGCATAGATCGGCCATCAAGGCGTCTCTTATGGGCAAATCTGTGGATCAACCGGTCGCACGCCACTTCAAGTCCCAAGGTCATACACTTGCCAACTTACGATACAAGATCATAGATCACATCCCTAACCCTGCGAGAGGGGGAGACCGCCATACAGCACTATCCAGATGCGAATCGAAGTGGATCTTCCTGTTGGACACTTTGTCACCAAAAGGACTTAATGAAAAATTCACTTGGAACGTGTTTTTGTAAACAATGTTGTTTTTATAACATCACATTCACTTATCTTGATCCGTCTTCTCTACCACCTCTTTTTTCCTTCTTTCCCTTTCCCCCCCCCTTCCCCACTTTTTCTTTCCCCCCCCCTTCCCCTCCCCCCCCCCCCCTTTTTTTCTTTCCTTCTATTCCTCACCTTTTCTCTTTTCTCACCTTCTTCCCCCCCCCCCCACCCCTTTTTCTTTTCTTTCCCTCTTTCACACTCTATCTATCCCCCTTCTCCAACCCTCACCCCCCCCCCCCCTTTCCCCCCCCCCCCCCCTTTTTTCTGTCCTCCCCCCCCCCCTCTTTTCCCTTTCCTCCCCTTTCCCCCCCCCCCCCTCCCCCCCCCCCCCCCCTCCCCGGTTCCCCTCCCCCCTCCCCCCCCCCCCCTTATGTTGGGTGTCATAGCCCTATAGGGACTCAATTTGATTACTCCGCAGCTTGCTAGCCCTTTGTGGCCCAATGCTCCATTATTCTGCATGTCCTTATATTGGTTAATCATATGGTGTCTTCTTAAATCCCCTTGCATGCTACATGTTTCGAATCTACAGCGGAGCTTCTGTTTTTTAACTTCTCAATAGGTTTTAACCACTTGTCTACGTTCACTAGCATCATTCACCCAGTCTGGGTGTCGTACATTTTTTCTCAACATCACTTTCATTCACATATTTTCTTGATCTGACGGGTCTACCCGGCGGCTGTGCGCATTCACGTTACCTAGTAACGATGACGGGTCTCTCCGGCGGCTGGACGCATACACGTTGCCCAGCAACGATGACGTCATCCATGCGCCACTCGGGCGCCGCACCCGGAAGTAATGAACACGGACGCCGGGAACACCTGTCCTCGCACGGTTTAAAAGGTGAGTCTTTTTCTTGGTACGTTTTGGTTCTTACTGTTCCCCACTACACGCTTCTACATGGGTCAACTTACCTGATGAAAAGGCTCTGCCTTGAAACGTCGTAAGGTTTCCATGGTTTGATTGCTTGCACAGTTTTTTTTCTGTATTTGCCATGTTTTGCACATAAAATATTTTTAAGTCCTTGGAGTGCCGCCTTTGTCCCTTCCTGATATACCTGAGCCACAGGTGGGAAAGGCATGCTACCTATATATATATATATATATATATATATAATAATGTATAATAAAAAATAAATATAAATAAAAATAAAATAAAAATAAAAATGAAATTAAAAATTGATTGCATAATTGGAACGGTGTACTGGTGATAATGAGAATGACTGGTGGGGTTGGGTGATGTGTGGCAAAGATTTGGGGTGCGAAAAGTGTGATGAAGAGGTGACGGGAGGGGGGGAGGGGGGGTGGGGGGGGTTTGGGGGTTGGGGTTTGGAATGGGGGGGGGGTTGGGGGGGGAGGGGGGTGTTGGAAAAAGTTTTTTTCTTTGAGAGAAGAGAAAAGTGAATGTGTGGGGTGACTAGGGTGCCTATGTGAGGTTTAGAAGTTGTGTGGTGTTGTGTGAAAGTATGATGGTGGGCCAATCTATAATGGGAAGTGAGGGAAAAAGAAAATAGAAAAGGGGGGATAGGGGTTAATGGTGGATGAGGGAAATGAGGTAGGACAATGGAGGGGGGAGAAAAGGGAGAATTGAGGGTGGAGAAAGAAGAGAGGAAAGTGGATGATAGAAGTGAAAGTATGTTGAGTTTAATTGGTGAGTGATAGGTGAGGACTCTGCTGTTTTATATGACTGGATCAGTGAGTAAATGTGTGAAAGTGATGAGAATTGAAATCTGATTTGAAGGATAGGTGACCTTGGAGGATGTTGAGTGAGTGAAGGGCTGGTTGTGAGTGATTGGAGTGAGTAGAGGAATAAATGCTGGAAGGGGAGACTGGAAGGGAGGCAGGGGGGGGAAGAAAAGAAAAGAATGGGGGGGGGGGTTTAAGGGGAAGATAGAAAAGGAAAAGATAAAAGGAAAAGAAGGGGAGGGGGGGAAAAATTGAGGGAGAAGGAGGGAAACTGGGAAAGTGAGATATGTAAAGAAGTGATAGTGAATGAATTGGACGGAGAAGAAAAAGGACGTAAATATAGAAAACTGGGAAAAACTGATTATAGGTGGGTTCTTGGGTAGATGATACCCTGGCTACCTAAAATTAGAGAAAGACACTGTAATTAATGTATTCGTTGAGACCCTTTGGCATGAGGGTGTCCAATCGGAAGATCCATTCTGATTCTTTCTTTTGTAGAGCTTCATTGATGTCCCCTCCTCTTAGTCCCAGTTTGACATGTTCAAGACAAAAAACGCTGAGGTCATCAGTTCTGCTGTTGTGATGATGAAGGAAATGTCTAGCAACAGTGGTGAGTTTCTTAAATCTGGCTGTGTCCGACTTTGCATTGCGTACATTCCCTATATGCTCTAGAGTTCTCACTTTGAGCATGCGTGATGTCATGCCAACATATTTGAGTTTGCATGGGCATGTGATGCAGTAGATTACATTCACTGTTTTACAGTTAAAGTAATCATCAATCTTGATCAATTGGTTGAATTTGTCTGTTATATTTGTGTGATTCTTGACATGTGGACACGCACGACAATCACCACATGGGTAGCTACCCTTTAGAGTCGTTTTAGGCTTTGATGGATGTGAGAAATGACTCCTAACCAGTTTGTCTTTTAGATTGGGTGCTCTGCGCCAGCTCATGCTTACATTATCTCCAATATGTTTTGCCAGATCTCCATCCATTTTCAAGATATGCCAATGGGATTGTAGTATCCTTCTGGCTTCTTTCCAGTTGCTGCAAAAATCACCTATAAATCTCAGTGTAGATTTATCATCCTTGGACTTTCTTTCTTGGAATACCAGAGAGTCACGTGGCACTCTCTCGACTTCTGATCTAGCTTTCTTGATTAAGCGATTGCTGTAACCCCTTTCTTTTAGTCTCTCAGTTAATTCAAGGCTCTTAGACTTGAAAGTAGATTCATCCGAGCAATTACGTTTCAGTCTGAGAAATTCTCCTTTGGGGATGTTCCTAATGGTAGGAGAAAAATGACCACTGGATGAATGTAGGAGGCTGTTGGTAGAGGTTTCCTTTCTAAAGATCTCAGTTGCTATGTTATTCTCTGAATCCCGATATATCCTGAGATCTAAGAAGGGAATACTGACTTTGCTGCTGACATGAGTAAATTTGAGATTTATGTTGTTATTATTCAAGAATGAAATATATTGTTCCAATTTGTGTTGTGTGCCATCCCAGATCAAGAAGATGTCGTCAATGAAGCGTATCCAGATGACGATGTGGTTGGTGTATTCTTCTTGATTGTCGTGGAAGACTATTTCGCGTTCCCACCATCCCAAAAAAAGATTTGCGTAGGTGGGGGCACATGCTGCCCCCATAGCGGTCCCCCTGATTTGAATGTGGAATTGATTGTTAAATAGGAAATAGTTATGATTCAGTACAAAGTGAAGTAGTTCCAATAAAAATTCATGGAAATCACATGGCCCTTCCATAGATAGAAAATATTTAACGGCATTTATGCCCAGATCATGTTTAATGGAGGTATATAAAGATTCGACGTCAAGTCCTACCAATAGGTAAGATTCCTCCAGGTGTATGCCCTGGATTTTTTTAAGGGCATCGGTCGTGTCTTTGATGTAGGAGGGAAGACTCAAAACATGTTGTCTCAGGTGGACATTTAGGAAGCAGCTAGCTTTTTCCAGTAGTCCCCCATTGCCTGAAATTATGGGTCGGCCAGGTGGGTTTTCCAGATTTTTGTGTATCTTTGGCAGTAAATATAGAGTTGGGGTCCTAGGGTGTGGTGTGTTGAGGTAATCCCATTCAACTTTAGTGATTGTTCCAAGTTGTAGATGTTTATTGATAATTTTGTTGTATAGAGTTTGAAAGTTGGATGTTGGATTGAATAATGTGGTCTTATAGCAGGTGGCATCTTTTAATTGTCTGTTCGCCTCTTTGAGATATAATGTTGTTGGCCATATAACTATATTACCCCCTTTGTCTGACATTTTGATTTGGACATCATCCCATTTTTGAATCTCCTTGAGAGCATCCTTTTGGTTTTGCGTTAGATTACCAGCAATTCTCTGTGTTCGCTGTTGTCGATACAGTGTGTCAAAGTCACGAGAAACTAGATTAAGAAAAACGTTTACCTCAGGGCATGTATTATCCTGGGGATAAAAGGTAGACCGTTTTTTGCATATTGGCCTTGTAGTTGAAGGAATTAGCTCTTCAGATAATTCTTCCAGATTAAACAGCGCTTCCTGTTCTTGAAGAGATAGATCTGATAATTCACTAGTAAAAGGTTGTCCCGTGTCGCTCTTGCTGAAGTGTTTTTTTAAAAGGAGTTTGCGACCAAAGAGTCTGAGGTGAGTTTCCCATTTGAAACGATTGAAATTGGTGGTGGGTGAAAAAGAGAGACCCTTCTCCAAAACCTCGGTTTGATCTTGTGTTAAGTTATGAGTAGATAGATTGATTATTTTCAAGCTTGAAATGGTGGATTCTTTTATTTCCTCCTTCTGGACGGATATCGACGAGATTGGGGAGATCCCCATCTTTCTCTTGTGTTTCTTCCTCCTGCCCCGCCTTGTTTTTGTTTTGCGGGGCGACCTCGGGATTTGCCCCTGTTTTCCTCTAAAAAAGAAGAGGTGGTAGAGGAGGATGAATGGAGACTAAAATCTCTACTATGATGGTAAGGTTCTCTCAGATCAACGTTTGAGGAACTGTTATCTTCTGTGTCAGATGGTTCAATTTCAGAGGAAGATGGAGTGTATTCTTGTCTTGTCTGTTCTCGTCTTCGTGTTGGATTAGTCCATTTGAAGATGTGTCCTGAGGTGAAATCCCGTTTGTCTCTTGAAAATTTGTTTTTCTTTCGATCTATAATACCATCTTCATAGGATTCCAAATCTTTCTTGATTTTTCCAAAGCAAGTCTGGAAGGTGGAGTTTTTCTCCCACTGTTCCAATTTGAGTCCTAATCTGTCCACTTCTTTAGTGCACTCTTCTAGGACTAAGTGATTGTGTTTAATCAGCACACTCATTAATTCCTGAGAACATTTCAGGAGGCATGTCTCCCACTCTCTTTTCAAATTGTCTGTGGAAAGTTCAAAAGAAGGAAAAAGCTTGGGTCGTAGACCTCTTGGGGTAATCTTTTGTTTGAGATAGTGTTCTAAACTTGTTACATCCCAATCAACTCTAATTCGACGTTGGAGAACTCTCTTTAAATTAAACAAATCATCTTCCCAATTTTTATCTGGAGCCGACTCTGTTAGTTGGATAGGAAAAATCGTGTCCAAGTCTTCTGTCGGTCTTTTGCTTGATAGTTCAGTTTTCAAACTGAAATTACTCATTGCAATGTTGATACAACGTAATTGGAGATAACCAATAATAATGAGAGTACTGAGCTATAGTAATATGTCATAAAATGAGAGCCAAGGAGAGAGAAGCACAGGGAAAAAGATTAATTGTATGTACTATGTAATGATGGTGGCTGTTTAAAGCCTGACCGCTGTGCAAGATCCAAGAGCTGAGGAAAACCTCAGTACCAAGGTAAATTTTGAAGACAAGGTTGTGGATCTGCACCAGCTTAGAAAATAAAGGTTGTAGATAAAAAGAAGAAAATGATATCTATAAGGTACCAAAATACTGACTATTATTGTAAATCATAAATAGTACTAAGTTTTGGCGGTGCTCCCACAGATTTTGTAGTTAGCCTACATGAGAAAACAAGAGAAAGACAAAATACCCTTGTGTGGAAGCACTCTTTGGTTGAATATGAAAAATTGTGTATGGTAGAGGAGAGGACCCTTTCGTTGTCCTTCCACTACAGTGTTGGATAAAACTTAACTTTTAATGATAGTCTATAGAAAATTCACTGGAGGTGAACAAAAAAGAATAATAATAAAATCTAGATTGCCATTGTACCAAATATGGTTCTAGATATGGCAGGTGAAAATATTTTTGTGGTTGTTGTATAATTGTTGAAAATAAACAATATATACAGGTCACAGAAAGGATCGGATTGTAAGATAAGCTTAGAAAAAAGTGATATTGGATTGCCTGAAGGAAAAACGGCCCACAGCACCTAGTATTCCCTGGAGGTCTCCCATCCACGTACTGACCAGGCCATACCTGCTTAGCTTCCAAGATCGGACGTGTTCGGGCGCATTCAGGATAGTATGGCCGTGGGCCGATTGTATCAGGAATCACTGGTGATTTTTTGTTGCTGATTAGAAAAATGGCCTAAGTATTCAGCTAAAAGACTGTGAAATTGTGGGGGAAATGTTCTTAGATATGATATGAAGGTCTCCTGAAAAAAAGGCCCACAGCACCTAGTATTCCCTGGCGGTCTCCCATCCATGTACTAACCAGGCCATACCTGCTTAGCTTCCAAGATCGGACGTGATCGGGCGTATTCAGGATAGTATGGCCGTGGGCCGTTTATTTCAAGAGATAAGTAAACAAATGTCAGGTTTGAGAGTATGTGTAAACGGTAATTAACCAAATTTCCTTGGATTGGTCCTGGGAAATTATAATTGAGAAACAAAATCCAAAGTTATTAGACCCGTTGAAGGGTCAGGGGTGCTGCTAATGACCAGCAGAGTGATAATTGAATGATCTTGCAGCAAGATGATCTAAAATATTTTTTAACCAAAAAAGGTTTACTGCTGAACTGAAAGTAACTATCTAAAGGTTTTCTTGCTGTAGATAGCAAATATTATGATCAAATATGTTAAATTGAGAACAGCTGAGAAAAACCATGTATTCCTGTGTTAACCAAGATTATAATGGCTAACAAGGCAGTTGCTGATTATCTGCAAATAGGTTCAATCCTAAAGATAATCACAAAGCAGGCACTTAAATTATTGGTCCCAATAGAGGGGTCTGATGTGCTGTTAAGATGCAGGCACAGTATTAGTAGTAGCCACTACCTATTGAGTTTGTCTGCTGTAAATAGCCTGTGCTCAGATAAGTTTACAAAAAATTGATTAAATTGAAGCAGCAGAGAAAACAGTCTTTTTGTCCCTATGTGGAGACAATAGAAGCTTATAATACATGTCCTTGATCGACTAATTAATAGATTCAATCCTTAATGGAAAGTACGGAGCAGACAGTAACGTTGCTAGACCCAAATTAGGGGTCTGAAGCACTGTTTGAAAAACGGACACAATGTTAAAAGTTACCACTTCCAGTGATGTAGATATCCTTGGAGAACTGTGGCTGTGGTTTGATTGAAGGTCGTGTCCGTGCCCCGTGTTCTGTGACCGTGCGGCCGCCCGTTCCGGAGAGGGCGAAGCCGCAATGACGTCACTGAATGGACTTCAGAATCCCGACGTACGTTTCACCTGTGAGCTAGGCTTGTTCACGGAAGCCCCGTGCTCTCAGTCCGCCTGCTCTCCATATAAATAGGATGCACAGAGAAGTTGATTGTGATTGGATGTGATGCAGCTGAGCTTAATAGGATCGTAAATAGGTTTAATTGGGGTGAAGGATGGTTAGCACTCAGGAAGGTGTAATCACTATGTTAAATGAGCGTAATGGAGCTAGGGTGTTGTGGACTAGTCAGTCCGGGTAGACAACTTGGATGATTTGGTTATCCTGAAAACATGTTTTGAACTGTGCAATGTAACACAACAGCATGGATCTGAGCTATGATGTCAAAGTGTTTTACAAAGATTAATTAAACATTAGATTGTGAGAATGTAAGAGGTTAAATAGCTGTTAATCATGTGAGAAATTAACATTAGCATGTACTTATGCAGGAAAAATTTGTAGAGAATGTAAGTGAACAAATGTATATGGAAATGAAATAATTCCCGATATATGAATTTATGTGAAAATGTAATGTGTTAAAAATAAATATATATATATATATATATATATATATATATATAATAATGTATAATAAAAATAAATATAAATAAAAATAAAATAAAAATAAAAATGAAATTAAAAATTGATTGCATAATTGGAACGGTGTACTGGTGATAATGAGAATGACTGGTGGGGTTGGGTGATGTGTGGCAAAGATTTGGGGTGCAAAAAGTGTGATGAAGAGGTGACGGGAGGGGGGGGGAGGGGGGGGGGGTTTGGGGGGGGGGGTTGGAATGTGGTGGGGGGGAAGGGGGGGTGTTGGAAAAAGTTTTTTTCTTTGAGAGAAGAGAAAAGTGAATGTATGGGGTGACTAGGGTGCCTATGTGAGGTTTAGAAGTTGTGTGGTGTTGTGTGAAAGTATGATGGTGGGCCAACTATAGGAGAACTTGTAAGCAATGTTAAAGATTCCAGGAAAAGAAGCACTTATGAGTGTTGGTACAAGATAATAGTGACTGAAGAACTTGTGAGTGATGTTTTTAAAGATACTGATGATTTGAAGAACTGGTGAACGGTGGTTAAAGACTCTGATGATTTGAAACACTTGTGAGCGGTGGTTAAAGACACTGATGATTTGTATGACTTGAGAGCGGTGACTAAAGATACTGATGATTTATAGAACTTGAGAACGGTGGTTAAAGACACTGATGATTTGTATGATTTGAGAGCGGTGATTAAAGACACTGTAGAACTTGAGAACGGTGGTTAAAGACACTTATGATTTGTATGACTTGAGAGCGATGATTAAAGACACTGTAGAACTTGGGAGCGGTGGTTAAAGACACTGGTAACTTGCAAAACTTGGGAGCGCTGGTTAAAGACACTGGTAACTTGCAAAACTTGGGAGCGGTGGTTAAAGACACTGATGACTTGTAGAATTTGAGAGCGGTGTTTAAAGACACTGATGACTTGTAGAACTTGAGAGCGGTGTTTAAAGACACTGATGACTTGTAGAACTTGAGAGCGGCGTTTAGCCCGCAGCCCACGCTGACTCCAAGAAGCACTGGTGACTGGATTGCAGAGGAACACACCAGCCACTGTATACGCTAGAAGTGTGCAGCAACTGGCACCTGGAAGTGCCGGAGACACTGGGGTACGACTGCAGAGAGATTCGCTGGGAACAAGAGCACTGGCGTCCACTTCAGGGGAAAAGACGATACTCAGGCGCCGAGGCTCTGTCCCCGGCGTCTGCCTTTGAATCTCCCGCCTCCGCTGGATTGGCGGAACAGTCTGATGACGTCACCTGCTCCCCGCCCACGTGATGCCGGGTGTCATGGCGGCGCCCCTGCCCCGGGGAACCGCCGGGAGCCGCGCCAGCCAGACGCCGGAGCCCGTGGACCACCGAAGGCAGAGGCCGCAACACAGACCAGCAGGCACGTAGGGGTAAGCGCGGTGAACGCCGCCTATGGCGTGTGACAGTACCCCCTCCTCCAGGAGTGGCCCCCGGACACTTTCCAGGTTTTGTTGATGTCTGGAATGGAAAATCCGCACCAGTCGGGGAGCCATAACTTCAGTAGCCTTGACCCAGCTCCTCTCCTCGGGGCCAAAACCTTTCCACTCCACCAAATACTGTAGATTCTTGTGAAGATAACGAGAGTCAAGAATAGCTTTGATTTCAAAGTCCGTTCCAGCTTCAGACTCTGCAGAGGTTGGCCTCGGGGACTTTAAATGGAACTGGTTTAAAATAAGGGGGCGAAGGAGAGAGACATGAAAGGAGTTTGGTATCCGGAGGTGGGAAGGCAATCCCAATTTGCAGACAACCGGGTTCAGGACTTGTAACACGGGGTAAGGACCAATAAACTTTGGGGCGAACTTCTTAGTGGGCACCCTTAACCGGAGGTTGCGGGTGGAAAGCCATACCCTGTCACCAACCTTGTATTGGGGAGCTGCTCATCGCTTCCTATCCGCAAAGAACTTATAGCGGCCGGAGACTCTCTTGAGATTAGCATGAACTCGACTCCAAATTTGGCTGAAGTGCCGAAGAGTAGAGGCTGCAGCAGGAACATCCTCCGGAGGACAAATGGGTAATTCAGGAACTTGAGGATGGAACCCATAATTAATGAAAAATGGGGACTCACCAGTCGAAGAGTGGTACAGATGATTATGGGCAAACTCGGCCCATGGCAACAGTTCCACCCAATCATCTTTCGAGGGAGAAAGATAAACACGGAGAAAAGTCTCTAAATTTTGATTGACGCGTTCAGTTTGCCCATTGGTTTGTGGATGGTAAGTGGATGAAAACTTGAGTTTTATTTGTAAGGCCGTACAGAGAGCTCTCCAGAATCTTGCAGTGAAATGTACCGGTCAGAGACGATTTCCTGAGGTAAGCCGTGCAGGCAGAAATGTTCTCGGATAAATAACAAAGCCAACTTGGGAGCTGATGGTAACCCGGTCAAAGGTACAAAATGTGCCATCTTAGAGAAACAGTCGATAATTACCCAGACAGTATTGTGACCCTTGGAGAGGGGCAATTCAGTGACAAAGTCCATAGAGATATGGGTCCAAGGCCTCTGAGGAATGGACAGTGGATGCAACAACCCCGCAGGAGGCAAACAAAGAATTTTGTGCTGAGCACACTGAGGACATGAGTTGACATAATCTTGAATATCCTTCTTCATAGTGTCCCACCAGTAAGACCTTTGTAGAAACTCCCACATCTTTTGAACTCCAGGATTACCGGAAAACTTGGAAATATGAGCCCACTGCAACAACCTTGGGTGAAATTTAGCTGGCACAGACATTCTCCCAGGAGGAGGACCCAGAGCGGTGGGAGCCGCTGACATAGAAACTGGACTGAGAATAAAAGCCTTCTCAACAGAATTCTCCTCATCCGAAGCTGTTAAGGAACGGGATAAAGCATCAGCCTTGGTGTTAAAAGTCCCAGCCCGGTACTTAATAACAAACAAAAACCGAGTAAAGAAGAGCGCCCATCTAGCTTGACGGGGATTCAAGCACTGGGCCGTCTTGAGGTACAGCAAATTCTTATGATCAGTGAAAATTGTAATTAGGTGTTTAGCACCTTCCAAAAGATATCGCCATTCCTCCAAGGCAGATTTTATTGCCAAAAGCTCTTTGTCTCCAATGGTGTAATTCTGTTCCGCAGGAGAGAATTTGCGAGAATGGAAACCACATGGATGTAACTTCCCATCTGGAGCGTACTGCGAAAGCACGGTACCTATGCCTACCGTGGAAGCATCAACCTCCAAAAAGAATGGTTTTGAAAAATTTGGTTGTTGAAGTACTGGAGCGGACATAAAGGCTGCCTTTAACTGAGCGAACGCTGCTACAGCTTCGGAGGACCAATGACTTGGGTCAGAACCCTTCTTGGTTAGGGCAGTAATAGGCGCCACGATGGTAGAGAATCCCTTTATGAATTTCCAGTAGTAATTGGCAAAACCCAGAAATCGTTGTACCGCTTTCAAGGAAAGAGGCTGAGTCCAGTCCCGGATGGCAGTGAGTTTCTCTGGATCCATACGAAGCTCCGTGCCCGAAATGATGTAACCAAGAAATGGAATAGAAGGAACCTCAAAAGTACATTTCGAAATCTTGCCATAAAGATGATTCTCTCGCAATCGAAGAAGTACCTCTTTGACCTGTATTCTGTGCTCTGTGAGATTTTTGGAAAATATCAGAATGTCATCCAAATATACCACTACACTTAGGTATAGCATATCCCGAAAGACTTCGTTAATGAATCCCTGGAAGACGGCAGGGGCGTTGCTGAGGCCAAACGGCATTACCAGATACTCGTAATGCCCGTCCCTGGTATTGAAGGCCGTCTTCCATTCGTCCCGCTGTCGGATACGTATCAAATTATAAGCTCCCCTTAAATCAAGCTTGGTGAAAACTTGGGCTCCGCGAACTCTATCAAAAAGCTCCATAATGAGCGGCAAAGGATACTTATTCTTAATGGTGACATCATTTAGACCACGATAGTCAATACATGGTCTCAGCCCTCCGTCCTTCTTCACAAAAAAGAAACCTGCCCCCGCCGGGGAGGTAGAGGGGCGGATGAATCCTTTCTGCAGATTAGACTTGATATAGTCCGACATAGCTTGGGTCTCGGGCAATGATAAGGGATAAGTGCAACCCCGAGGTGGCATTTTCCCCGGAATGATCTCAATAGGGCAATCCCAGGGTCTATGCGGTGGTAGCTGACCGGCCGCTTGCTCCGAAAACACGTCAGAAAACTCCCGATAGGCCTCCGGAATGAGCCCTTCATCTGACGTGGAAGATACACGGAGCAAATAGACAGGGGTGAGACAATTTGAATGACAAAAAGAACTCCAAGATGTTATTTGTGTCGAACTCCAGTCGACATGAGGGTTGTGAAGTTTAAGCCAAGGAAGGCCAAGAACCAGATCGTGGGGCATCTCCCGAATCACTAGGAACTCCAGGTGTTCTTGATGCAGAGCTCCCACTTGCAGTTTGATTGGTACTGTACAACTTGAAATCAGACCGTTAGAAATGTGTGTACCATTGATAGCAGTCAACATAATAGGTCGTTCAACCGACCGTAGCTGAAACCAAGATCCTGGGCACAGGAAAGGGAAATAAAATTCCCTGCAGCCCCTGAGTCCAGCAGAGCCTTAACGGGTTTGGCTATTGACTCGGAGAACAGAGACACGGAGAGTAAACAGTCCACTGGCGGAGAAGGTTTAGAAGAAACCCCTAGCTCAACTCCTCCGGAACAAGCTAGGACTGCCCGTTTCCCGGGCGAGACTTGCAAAACGTGAGAACGTGATCCGCGGCTCCACAGTAGAGGCAGAGTCTACCCTCACGACGACGCTGACGTTCTTCTGGGGACAGCCGAGATCGATTAATCTGCATGGGTTCATCAGGACTTGGAATAACCGTTTGCTTAGACGGAAGAGATCGGACCCTTGATCGATCTGACCGACTACGTTCGCCACCTCGTTCCTGCATGCGAAGATCCACCTTTACACAGAGCGAGATCAACTGTTCTAAAGAATCCGGCAAATCTCTAGTGACCAACTCGTCCTTTAGACGATCGGAGAGCCCGTTCCAAAAGGCAGCCCGAAGGGCATCATTATTCCAGCGCAGTTCTGAGGCTATGGTCTGAAAATTAATCACATACTGTCCCACTGAACGAGAGCCTTGTCGGACACGAAGCAAGTCTGCAGAGGCAGCGGTTGTCCTGCCGGCCTCATCAAAGATCCTCCGGAATTACGTAATGAAATTGGTGTAACTAGAAACCAATGGATCAGATCACTCCCATAACGGAGACACCCAATCCAGCGCTGAACCCTCGAGCAAAGAAATAATGTATGCCACCTTGGACCGATCAGTAGGGAAGTTATGTGAAAGAAGTTCAAAATGTACCTCGCACTGATTGAGAAAACCACGGCAATTCTTTGGATTCCCATTATAGCGAGAAGGAGTAGGGAGCTGAAGGCGTGACCTGGTTCCAGAGGAGGATGGAACATTACTAGAGACTGGAGCGGGTACTGGAGCTGGGACGGTACTACTGGAAGACAGAGGAAGTCCTTGAACTCCTGCCCGCTCCCCCCCATGCCGGCCCCCCTGAACCAGAACTAATTCCTGCCGGCCAGATAATACATCACCGGCATCTGCTGCTGCTTCCTGACTTTGTACTCGAGAAATCAAGTCCTGGATGGTACTTGCCCTCTGGGCTCCGATCCCCCGGGTCCATGAGGCCTGAGTATACTGTCACTGACCTAGGTTGGGGGTGTTGTGAACTCGGGGGTTCTCCCGATGGTAGGGGAGAGGAACCACAGTTGGGTCGGAACAGGGATGGCTTGATATAGGTCTTCCTCATACAGGACTCTGACAGTAAAGCTTGGTGAAAATATTAAAGAACTTTATTGCAGGAATGGAGCAACACGATGTCACATAGCAGAGAAGGAACGTATGGGGGGAATGTCCAGGCCTATAGGAGAACTTGTAAGCAATGTTAAAGATTCCAGGAAAAGAAGTACTTGTGAGTGTTGGTACAAGATAATAGTGACTGAAGAACTTGTGAGTGATGTTTTTAAAGATACTGATGATTTGAAGAACTGGTGAACGGTGGTTAAAGACTCTGATGATTTGAAACACTTGTGAGCGGTGGTTAAAGACACTGATGATTTGTATGACTTGAGAGCGGTGACTAAAGATACTGATGATTTATAGAACTTGAGAACGGTGGTTAAAGACACTGATGATTTGTATGATTTGAGAGCGGTGATTAAAGACACTGTAGAACTTGAGAACGGTGGTTAAAGACACTGATGATTTGTATGATTTGAGAGCGGTGATTAAAGACACTGTAGAACTTGAGAACGGTGGTTAAAGACACTGATGATTTGTATGACTTGAGAGCGATGATTAAAGACACTGTAGAACTTGGGAGCGGTAGTTAAAGACACTGGTAACTTGCAAAACTTGGGAGCGGTGGTTAAAGACACTGGTAACTTGCAAAACTTGGGAGCGGTGGTTAAAGACACTGATGACTTGTAGAATTTGAGAACGGTGTTTAAAGACACTGATGACTTGTAGAACTTGAGAGCGGTGTTTAAAGACACTGATGACTTGTAGAATTTGAGAGCGGCGTTTAGCCCGCAGCCCACGCTGACTTCAAGAAGCACTGGTGACTGGATTGCAGAGGAACACACTAGCCGCTGTATACGCTGGAATTGTGCAGCAACTGGCACCTGGAAGTGCCGGAGACACTGGGGTACGACTGCAGAGAGATTTGCTGGGAACAAGAGCACTGGCGTCCACTTCAGGGGAAAAGACGATACTCAGGCGCCGAGGCTCTGCCCGGCGTCTGCCTTTGAATCCCCCGCTTCCGCTGGATTGGCGGAACAGTCTGATGACGTCACTTGCTCCCCGCCCACGTGATGCCGGGTGTCATGGCGGCGCCCCTGCCCCGGGGAACCGCCGGGATCCGCGCCAGCCAGACGCCGGAGCCCGTGGACCACCGAAGGCGGAGGGGTAAGCGCGGTGAACGCCGCCTATGGCATGTGACAGCCAGCCTTGGAATTTTATGGCAGCAGCCCTAATTGGGATAGGGTCTATTGTGGGGGTGGATTCTGTTGAGGGGGCAGGATTCATCCTTATAGGGTCTGATTCTGAGTTGGATGCAGTTGCGGCCTTTCTTGCATCTTTTGCTGCAGTTGCGTCTGAGACTATTGCAGGGCATGCATGCATGGTGCAACTCAGACGTAAGTGCAGAGGAAAACATTGCACAAGAAAATAATAAAACACAGTGGCCCCCACAGGACAAAACACACACATTGGCCCCACAGAAAACAATAAAACTAATTGACACACACAGGGGAAAAAGTAATAATATAGCTTTTGGTATTATAATTTGTTTGAAATTTCCACTGCCGTTTGAAAGGCCCAGAGACATCAAGAGGTTTTATCATTCTGGGCTGTAACATCAATATATTAATTTATTTATTAATATTTATGTAGCACTAGCATATTCCATTGCGCTTTCTTTCAAAGTTGAGCAGGTGCGGAATGGGAACTGAAAGAGCCCAGGAAAAATTAGTAGAAGTTGCCTCACGTGGGCAGCATCAGAGGTATACTGTGTAACCATGGTGGCAGCACCACCCTTCAGATGTCAACAAACAAAACAGGCCTCACATGCACATTGGTCCACTGGGATTCATCACTGTGAGTCCTATGGACTATCCACCCCTGCAAACCTATCTTGAAACTTCGCCTCTCAGTTTCTGGAACTGGATTTTCCGCCTGCCAGGCCCTGCTCTTAGTTTTTGCCTATTTTTTGTGGATTACTATCAGCTTTTATCTTATTCTCTCTGTTACTCACTTCAGCCCATTCCTAGCACTCACCTAGTTACTACATAGACTCCCTTATCCTTTATGAAATTCTTGGCAGCATTCAAGTACCATAAGAACTTACTTCTTGTGGCTGTTATAGGTGAAGCCCTCCATATACTTAAGGAGTCTTATCGTTATCTAGGTATTCCCTAACATAACCAGACAAATATTGGATGACTTTGGGTATTGTCCACATGGATCCAGCCCTGATAAATCCAGCCCAAATATTGGCAAATCAGACATTATCTCAGGTAGTACAAAATCTGTCACTTCATGTAGCTGCTCAAGAGGAGGCTTTAATATCTGCTCCTGTATCCCATGGTTCCATAACTGAACCCAAGGTTCATCTTCCGAATCAATTTTCTTGAGACTGGAAATATTTTCACAATTTTAGGAGAGCTGTAAATTATATTTCAGGTTGAGACATCATTCCTCTGGCTTGGAACTACAGAGGATAGGAATTATTATCTCCTTACTCCATGGGGACCCTCAAATGTTGGCCTTGAGTTTAAGTTCTAATCATTCTGCTCTTCAGTCTGTTGAAGCATTTTTTTCAAGCTTTAGGCTTACTTTATGATGACCCTGACCAGGTTGATTCGCTGAGTCTCACCTACGTGAGACTCCTAATGAAGGACATAGAACAGAAGATGAATATAGCTCTGAATTCAGACATTGGTCCACTGATGGCATATTTTGCATTGGCCTGTCTGATCAGATAAAAGACTCTCTACTGTAATATCCGGGTGGTCTTCAGTTTGCCGGCTGCCGGCTGTTGGGTGCCGGAATCCCGACAGCCGGCACACCGACACTTTACGTCCCTCTTGGGGGTCCACGACCCTGCACCATGCCCACAGCGTGACGAGCGCAGCATGGCGAGCGCAGCGAGCCAGCAAGGGGCTCATTTGCGCTCACCACGCTGTCGATATGCCGGCAGTCGGGATTCCGGCACCGGTATGCTGGTCGCCGGGAGCCCGGCCGCCGGCATACAATACTACACCCGTAATATCCAGTTCCGGATACCCTGGAGGCTTTAATGCAATTGCCAATTAAAATTGACAGATGTATAAAATAGAGAAAACTGAAGAAACTCCAACATCCACTTGACCTGCTAATTTCTTCTCAATCTTGGTGGATTCTTCTGAGCCTATGCAACTTGGGGCCTATAGACTTTCATTGGAAGAGAAATCCAAGAGACGTTCTCTAGGCCTGTGACTTTAAAGTGGTGGCAAGGGTCTCATGGCTTAATCCTGCCCTAACAAGCCAGTAAAATATTAAGCCTGATGGATAGGGAAGGGGTCCATTTAGACTTACAGTTAATCTATTCCAGAAATTAGCTCTTTGTTCCAGTTTAAATCCACTATAACAAGCTTCCTACTAACATCTCATCTTTTCTGGATAGTGGTGCTGATGGAAACATCTTAGATATTGAATTTGCTAAAACCTTGAAGATTTTCTGAGTACAATTGGACCCAGCCATTACTGTTTTTAGCCTTGGTGACAATCCCTTACTTGGTGGAAGGATCATGCATCAAACATATCCTGTCCATCTCTCTATCACATTGCATTCTGTGGAAACTAGCTTCTTCTTGGGTAATAGTTCCATGGTTCCGTTGATTCTGGGACATCCATGGTTTGTTTTACATAATCCCACCATTGACTGGAAAACAGGAGATCGCCGACTGGGAAACTAACTACACCACTACTTATCTATGCCTTCCACTAAGGTTACTTAAGCAAGTTCCCGAGCGTCTTCCTTACCTCTATCATGACTTCTTAGATGCCTTCTCCAAAAGTGAAGAAAACTCTTTGCTGTCATACCAGGATTATGATTGTGCCTTTGACCTTGTTCCTGGAGCCAGATTGCCCAAAGGAATACTTTATGCCATGTCAATCCCAGAAACTAAAGCCATGGATGAGTACATTAAAGAGAACCTCAGCAAATGGTTCATCAGGCATTCAAAGTCCCCCGACAGTGCCGGTTTCTTTTTTGTATCCAAATAGGATAGCAGTCTTTGACCATGCATTGACTACAGGGTTTTAAATTAAATAACTAGCAAGAACACATTTCTGCCTCTGATTTCGGTCTTTGTTCAACTTCGGGGTGCCACAATCTTTTCCAAAACTGACCTCCGTATATCTTACAATCTTATCTGCATTAGAGAGGGTGACAAGTGGAAGACGGCCTTTAATAATCATTTGGTGCACTACAAACATTTGGTGGAAGCTGCTGTTTGTGTCTACTCCCTGGATATACAATTTAAGACCTAAAGACCTGGACCAAGTCCCCGCTACTGCATTATTTGGACTTTTGCTGGAGGGTATCCCTTAAACCGTGGAACTATTCCTACACCACTTCATCAAGGGACTGCAACTTTGCGGGACGCTGAACCGCTTAAACGCCTTATCTGTGGTAACTATAATTTACGTTTGGCAAATGCCCGGGTCCACACATGGCTAAAGGGGACTACATCAAAGGAACAGGTCTTTTACATTCATCTTGATCCACATGCTAATTTTGCTTGGAGTAACACCATATGTACTAATTTTTAACTGGGTTTTATCATATTTTTGTTTATATTTTTTTTTATTGATTGTGATATTTAATTTTGCTCTGAGCTAATTAAATATGTGTATTGCAATAGCCTACTCATCTGTGACTTTTAAAGCGCTACATGTTCTATTGTTTACTTATCTATTTTGAGGCTTTTTGTTTAGCTGCTGTGTTGAACCTCCTTATCCAGCGCCTGGAGCTAATTACCCTAGGGTAATTTTCTCTTCCTCTGCACAAACATTTGGTCATGCCCTTTGGCCTTTGCCTTGCACGTGCTGTATTCTGAGACTTAATCAATGAAGTCCTTCAGGATTTTTTTGTAACATTTGTCGTGGACTTCCTAGATGACATCCTGATCTACTATGGCACTTTAGAACTCCATCATTGTCAGATAAGACAAATTCTTCAGAGGCTTCGTGAACATCACCTTTTTACCAACTTGGAACAGTGTGAGTTTGAAGCCCTCCAAGTAGCCTTTCTGGGATATACCGTTACTCCAGAAAGCTTTGCCATGGATTCGAGAAAACTTCAAGCCATCCTGGATAGCATTCTCCCCACTAACGTAAAAGCAATGTAGAGGTTTTGGGAATTTGCTAATTATTACAGACATTTCATTAATTCATTCATTCATTCTCTCTTCTGGTGGCTCCAATAACTGCTTTGAATAAAAAAGGAGCAGATCCTGGCAACTGGCCTCCTCAAGGTTTGGAGGTCTTTACAGCCTTGAAACAAGCCTTTGTCTCTGCCACCCAAATTTAGAATACCCTTTATTGTGGAGGTGGATGCTTCAGAAGTCTCCAGGGCCTTTGGAGTGGGAGTAATTCTGTCTCAAAAAGATCCACAAGACAAAAAATTGCATCCTTGTGCTTTCCACTCCCAGTAAATTTTCTGCTGATGAAGCTATCTATGATGTGGGAAATTTGGAGCTTCTTGCAATTAAGTGGGCCTTCAAAGATTGGTGATATTGGCTGGAAGAAGCTTTATATATAATCACGGTCCTCCACTAAAAGGAATGGGTGCAGATGCACTATGCACTCATTACTATAAATTATAATATATAGTATAAGTAGAGGTTGCATATAGCATATAATTGGCCAATAATATGGTCTTGCCCACCGGGTCGAGGTCACCTCTGTTGAGCAAGTCCCTAATACTTTGGGGTTCACATCCAGGGCACAGGGCACCCCCAAACCAGCACAGCCAAAAATCTGTACCCATTTATTTTAGTGTAGTACCATAAATCTCAGCAGATAGCACCTCTCATTACATCTACTAAGGTGTGCAGTCTAGACCCATTCCACTTATACAATCACAGTCCTCAGCAATCATAAGTATCTATTATACATTGAATTGGACAAAAGACTAAACTTCAGACAGGCATGTTGAGCAGTTAGATTTGGGTGGGTTATTTTGTTTCTGTGCAGGGTAAATACTGGCTGCTTTATCTTTACACTGCAATTTAGACTGCAGATTGAACACACCACACCCAAATCTAACTCTCTCTCTGCACATGTTATATCTGCCCCCCCTGCAGTGCACATGGTTTTGCCCAACTCCTAACAAAGTTCCTGCTGCGATCAACTCAGAATTACCCCCTATATCTGCTCTGCTATGTCTAGCATTACTCTATCTCTGGCTGAATTTCTTACCATTCATCTACCGGCATGTCTCCTTTTTTTGTGCATATATGGATTTCATCCAAAAGATAATTTATTTTCTTTTTTTTATTACATTAACAAATAATTAACTCTTAAAAACATAAATAGAAAAAAATACACATGTAATATAAATTGTATAATATAAATTGTATAATAGTATAAATTGTAATCTAAATATGAATGTAATTGAAGTATAACTCCAACCTTAATAACTTTAAATAACTGTAAATATATCAAACAATAATTCTAACTAGACAGAAAATGTCAACAGGTTTTGATAATAGAAACTAATATGGGGATATGGGTGGGAGGGAGATATTTTCCCCTGAAATGCATTAAGGGGGTGCTACTTGTTGCTACTAAAGTCTTACCTCCAGAGCTTGGCTGCGAGGTCCGCAGTCTCGGTGGCTGGCGGGTCTGCGGCGACAGAGGGCTGCAGCGGCAGGGATGGGGCACCGGGCAGAGTATGCGGCGTCCAGGAGCCGGAGGCCTGGGTCTGGGTAATCAGGGTGCAGCAGTAGGAAGCTACTGCAGTGAGTCCCGCTCGGTTGTCAGAGCTCATTGGCCAGAGCCCAGTGTGCTGACTGTGATTTCAGGCGTGTCCTCAGTGCAGGGGGCTGCCATGTTGGAGACCAAAGCCAGGCCAATTGTGTTTACTCTCTGTGTTCAGCCAATCTGTGTCAGTCTTCCCTTATAACAGGGGGCTGGTTTAGAGTGATGGTGCCAGTGCTTAAAGTTACTTTCACAGGTAAAGGTGCTTAGCTCTAATCTTCCAGGTTACTCCTAGTATCTTGTTCTCGTCCGCTATACCCCTTCGCTGCAGCTGCCTGTTGCCAATAGCCCTTCTCTGCTCACGGGGCAACCTCGGGGTCCCTGATCATAGAGGGGATCTGGGAAGTGTTCAGCATTCTTCAGCCTCGTCATTCTTCATTCAGTGTTCTTCAGCCTCATCTTAAAGTCACAGCCTCAGTCCTTAGTTGTTTACTCAGCATTCTTCAGCCTCATCTTAAAGTCACAGTTTCAGTCTGCATTTCTTCACTTAGCATTCTTCAGCCTTGTCTTAAAGTCACAGCCTCAGTCTTCAATTCCTCACTCAGCATTCTTTAACCTCATTTTAAAGTCACAGCCACAGTCTTCAATTCTTTATTCAGTATTCTTCAGCCTCGTCTTAAATTCACAGCCCCAGTCTTCAGTTCTTTAATCAGTGATCTTCAGTCTCATCAACATCATTCTTAAGTTCTGCTATTGGATAACCCCAGTCTTTGTGAATCATCGTTATTCCATTTAACCACATAATTATATCTTCCTCATCGGCTTGAGTCTTTCCTTGTACTCCCCATCACATGAGAAGGAACTACATTCAGTGTCCTCGCCTTTCTCCTCCTCAGGCACCAGTCTCCCAAGCCCAACCTCAGATGTCGGATTCCCAACACCCGCCTTGCGTGACAGTAAGCACTGGCCAAATGGATCCGGCAAGTGAGCAGGCTACTGGAGGTGATGCCACTGCTGATATTCTGTCTCGTTTAAGTAAACAGGAGACTACGCAATCTCAGACTGCGCAATTCATGCAAAGTATGTCGGCTCGTCTGGATTCTCTCTATGCCGCTATTTCTTCTTCTCTAGTATCTGCTCCAGCTTCATCAGCTCCTGCTCCAGCTCAACCAGTTCAAAATCCTCCAGCCTCTGGATTAGTCCCTCGTCTGCAGTTACCACCACCTAATAAGTTTGACGGAAATCCAATGCAATGTCGAGGCTTTCTCAACCAGTGTAACATCCAATTCGAATTTCAGTCTGCCAACTTCCCATCTACTCGGACAAGAACTGCATACATCATTTCCCTTCTTAGAAGGACAAGCACTTGAATGGGCTTCACCGCAGTGGGAGAGAGGAGATCCCATCCTTTCGAATTACCCTGAATTCAAGGCAACTTGCCTCTGCCTCCCTAGAAATTCTGCGTCTGCGTCAGAGTACCCGTTCTGTTAGTCAATATGTCATCAAATTCCATACCCTCTTGTCTGAGCTGAATTGGAATGAGGAAGCCCTTATTGCTGCCTTTTGGAATGGCCTTTCTGATAAGATCACAGATGACCTGGCCACTCAGGACATTCTGGGAAAACTCAACAAATTAATCTCACTCTGCAACAAGTTGGATCTCAGATATAGAGAGAGCTGTTTGAAATAGGCAAAATCTGAATGTCCTAGGTCTCGAACCAATCCTTCACCCCCAGACCACCTTCACCCTCAATGGAGGAGCCTATGCAAATTAACCGCTCACCCCTCTCCAATGAAGAACGTCAGAGATGCAGACAAGGCAATCTCTGTATGTACTGTAGTGCAGCCAATCACTTTGTCAAGTCCTGTAGCCAATGGCTGGGAAACTACAGCTCCTAGCTTATGCAGGAGAGGTTAAGCAAGGAGGTTACACAGAGTCTTTTACTAGGAATCAGTTCTGTTCATGTGTTTAGATAAAATATTTATTTCCTGGTAATTCCCAAAGCCTCTCACAAAATAATCCTTGGACTCCAGTGGTTTATTAAACTCAATCCTCGTATTGATTGGTGCGTCATGGATGTGCTCTCTTGGGGAGAGTCCTGTTCCCAGAATTGTCTGTCCACTGTGAAACCACTTTCTATACTTAATTCTTCCAGTCTTCCAATTGCTTACCAAGCCTTTCAAGATGTTTTTAGTAAACAGGGGGAAGATTAGTTACTCCCCTCATCGAAGCTGGGACTGTCCCATTGATCTGTTACCTGCTAAAACATCCACCCAGATGTTGAATCTACCTGTTATCTCTTCCAGAGACCCAATCCATGTCCTAGTACATCCAGGAGAACTTGGAAAAGGGATTTATTTGGCCCTCCTCTTCACCAGCAGGCAGGGTTCTTTTTTGTTAAAAAGAAAGACATTGGCCTTGTATTGACTGCCAGGGCCTAAAAGAAATTATAGTTAAGAACAGGTATCCCTTGCCTCTGATCCCCGAGTTATTTGACCAGGTGAAAGGAGCTACAGTCTTTACCAAACTAGATCTGCGCGGGACCTATAACTTTATACGTATCAGGGCTGGAGATGAGTGGAAGACCGCGTTCAATACCCGCGACGGGCATTATGAATACCTGGTAATGCCTTTTGGTCTTTGTAATGCCCCTGCAGTCTTCCAGAATTATGTCAATGAACTGTTTCAAGACCTGCTCTATAAATGCCTGGTAGTATATCTTGATGACTTCTTAAATTTTTCAAAGGACCTAAAGACCCACAGGGAGCAAGTCAAAGAAGTCTTAAGTCGCCTTAGAGAGAATCGCCTGTACTGCAAGCTGGTGAAGTGCACCTTTGAGGTGTCCTCAATTCCTTTTTTGGGTTATATTATTTCAGGGAAGGAATTACAGATGGACACTACCAAAGTTCAGGCAATCCGGGATTGGGCACTTCCTGTTTCCCTAAAAGGAATACAATGCTTTTTAGGGTTTGCCAACTTCTACAGGGAGTTCATTAAGCACTATTCTTCCATCATTGCTCCCATAACCGCACTGACTGGGAAAGGGGAAAATCCTTCGATTTGGCCACCTGATACTCTCTAAGCTTTCTCTTCTTTAAAGAATACCTTTGTGACAACTCCGATCCTTCGTCAGCTAGATCTCAGTCATCCTTTCCAAGTAGAGATGGATGCATCTTCAGTAGGAGTGGGAGCAGTACTTTCTCATATCTTCGAGGATAAGAAAGTTCATGCTTGTGCGTATTTCTCCTGAACATTCTCTCCAGCTGAACAGAACTACGCCATAGTAGAACAAGAATTATTGCCCATAAAATTGGCTTTTGAAAAGTGGAGGTATTTGTTAGAGGGAGCTTGGCATCTAATCTCGGTAATCACCGATCAAGAATCTGTTGTATTTTCAATTCGCTCGATGTCTAAATCCTCGCCAGGCTTGATGGGCACTCTTCTTTTCTCATTTTTCTTTCAAACTTAGCTATCGTTCTCTAACACTCAATCGAAAGACTGATGCCCTCTCCCGCTCTTTGAATCCTGACGACTCTCTTGAACTCTTGGAAAAACAACTCATTCTGGATACAACTTCTTTTTACGTGACTAGTACCACCCCACTTCCACCTCCGGGGAGGATGTTTGTGGTGCCTGAGTTAAGGAGAAAGCTACTTACATGGGGACATAACTCTCCTTTTATGGGTCTCACCGAGAGCAACAAAACTCTTAAGTTCATCTAGCGATCCTACTGGTGGCCTCATCTTAAGTCGGATGTGTTGCATTCATAGCTGCTTGTTCAAAGTTTGCTCAGCATAAAAGTCCAAAATGATCTCCACAAAGTCTTCTTCATCTGCTGCCAGTCCCACAGAAACCCTGGTCACCCACCTCTATGGATATTATAACCGATTTGCCTGCCTCCTGGGGACAAAATATGATTTGGGTCGTTGTGGACCGGTTCTCTAAAATGGCACACTTTGTCCCACTATCTGGCCTTCCCTCCGCACCTCAACTTGCTAAATTATTTATAACAGAGATCATTCAGCTACACGGACTTCCTGAGGAGATTGTGTCCGATCTGGGTCCTCAGTTTGTTGCAAAGTTCTGGAGGTCACTGTGCTCAGATCTTGGAATTAAATTAAATTTCTCCTCTGCGTATAATCCCAAATCGGACGTCCAGACTGAAAGGGTTAACCAAGATCTTGAGACTTTCCTTCATATATTCATGTTTCATGTCCTCCTCCCAGAATGATTGGCTGGACTATCTTTTGTTTGCGGAGTTTGCTCACAACAACCTCTACCATTCTGCCATGATCTCCACTCCATTCTATGTAAATTATGGATATTATCCACAGGCACCAACTTTTCAATCTCTTCCAGTCTACGAGGTCCCTGCTGTGGATTCAATGTTACAGCAAATCTCCAAGATGTGGAAACAAATACACAAGGCTTTACTGAGGATGTCCATTAAGTATAAACGTTTTGCAAATCGAAAATGAAGAGCTGTTCCAAGTCCTAAAGTAGGAGACCATGTTTGGATTTCCACCCATAATCTACAGCTCAAAGTGCCTTTTAGAATGTTTGCTTCAAGATACATTGGACCTTCTCCCATAGAGAAAGTGCTGAATCCAGTAGCCTACAAGGTGAAGTTGCCTGCTTTGTTAAGGATTCCAAATACGTTTCATATTTCTCTGTTGAAGCCTTTAATACTCAATCGAGTCTGATCAGCACTTCCTAAACCTCCCAAGATTCAAGCTGCACAAGGGAGGAATTTGAAGTTCACAAGATTCTTGACTCTTGAATAAAGCATGGACAACTTCAATATCTTATCGATTGGAAGGAATATGGGCCCTCATTCCGAGTTGTTCGCTCGCTTGCTTAGTGCAAACGCTAGGCCACTGCCCTCTGGGAGTGTATCTTAGCTTAGCAGAAGTGCGAACGAAAGATTAGCAGAATTGCTTGAATATCTTTTCCTTGCAGTTTCTGAGTAGCCCCAGACCTACTCCTAGATTGCGATCACTGCAGACTGTTTGGTTCCTGATTTGACGTCACAAACATGCCCTGCGTTTGGCCAGCCACTCCCCCGTTTCCCCAGCCACTCCTGCGTTTGAACCTGACACGCCTGCGTTTTTTATCACACTCCGGAAAACGGTCTGTTTCCGCCCAGAAACACCCACTTCCTGTCAATCATACACCAATCAGCAGAGCGACTGAAAAGCGTTGCTCACCCCTGTGTAAAATTGCTTAGTTTTGTGTGAAAGTATTTGGCGCGTGCGCCCTGCGGCCCATACGCATGTGCAGAACAGCCGGTTTTTAGCCTGATCGTTATGCTGTGAAAAACGGCAGCGAGCGATCAACTTGGAATGAGGGCCATGGTCCGGAGGAGATATCATGGATACCAGCGGATGATGTTCAAGCTCCAAGATTAATCCGTGTTTTTCACTCCAAGAATCCAACTAAACCCCGAAGGTGTCTAGAGTCCACCCCGAAAAGGGGGTTACTGTCTCACTCCAGAGTCTTACCTCCGGAGCTTGGTTGCGGGGTTCAGCAGCGATGAAGTGCTGCAGCAGTAAGGGCCGTCGGGCAGAGTATGCGGCATCCAGGAGCCAGAGGCCGGGGTCTGGGTAATCAGGGTGCAGCAGTAGGAGGCCAAAGCCAGGCCAGTCATATTCAGTCTATGTGTTCATCCAATCCGTGGCAGTCTTCCATTATAAAAGGAGGCTGGTTTAGAGTGATGGTGCCAGTGCTTCAAGTTACCTTCACAGGTAAAGGTCCACTATTGCCCAATGGTTACCCCTTTGCTGCAGCTGCCTGTTGCCAACAGCCCATCTCTGCTTGCAGGGCAACCTCAGGGTCACTGACCATAGAGGAGATCCGGGAAGTGTTCAGCATTCTTCAGCCTCATCTTAAAGTCACAGCCACAGTCTTCAATTCTTCATTCAGTATTCTTCAGCCTCAACTTAAAGTCACAGCCTCAGTCTCAAGTTCTTTGATCAGTGATCTTCAGTCTCAATAATATCATTCTTAAGTTTCGCTATAGGATAACTCCAGTCTTTGTAAATCATCGTTATTCCATCTAGGATCTGGTGAGTCATGAGCATGGACTGATCTACTCCTTGACGCAGCCCTTTGTGCCCTCTCCTCATACTCACTTCAGGCTGCTGGAAGAGTTGCTGTGTGCTTGGGGATGGGGGGCAAACATAAGACTGGTTTGTGAGTGTGATGGGGGGGTGAACATAAGACTGTATAGTGAGTGTCTGCAGATACCTCAATAGTAACCGAACTCCCCTCCTCCAAAAATAGAGAAGACTGTGTAAAAAAGAAATAAAATATTACATAATTGCTGTGTTAGTTGATATTGCATTTCCTAGATTTTTTTTTATTTCAGTTTTCTACAACAGTGGAAGAGTGGATAGCTGTTGCCAAAGAATTTCCCAAAATGTGGAAAAACCGTATATGGGAACCATGTCCGCATCATGCCTCCTGCTAATAGTGGATGCTTTTTCTACAATTACAAAGGTCTCTTTTGTTATTCTTCCAGTGGCCATTGTTTTTGTTTTTGTGGCTGATGAGGCTTTCATATTAATATTTTAAAATGCTTCCCACAAAGGTCACTCACTCAAGAAACAAGAAATGTAAATGACAGATTGTTTAGAGCTCGGAGAGTGGTAGAGCATGCCTTTGGCATGGGGGTCTATACTGTGTGTGTCGGGCTGGCTGGGGTTTCCACCAGTTAGAAGCATGCAGTGCAGAACATGCGCAGATGATGATGTTGGGGCTCCAGCAAGCCTGCAGGGAGGGTGAGCAGCTGTTACTCCCAGCAAATGGGGGGCAGTTATAGGGCGAGGGGGAGCAGCTGTTGGTGGGTGCAGCTACTGGAGGGCAAGAGAGAAAGTTATAGGGTGCAGGGGTGTCAATTGCTTGAGGTAAGAGGCAGTTACAGGGTATACAGTAGCAGTTACAGTGAAGGAAGTACAAGGGGGTAGGGGGTAATGTCAGAATTGTAGGGGGGTGCAAAGGTGGACGTTACAGGGTGCAGGATGTCCCTTGCATAGGGAGCAGTTACAGGTGCAGGGTTGGAGGGGGGAAGGGGTGCAGTTACTATGCTTAGTGGGGGCAGTTTCAGGGTGCAGGGAGGTAGTTGCAAAGTGCAGGAGTGGAGGGTGCATAAAGCAGTGGCAGAAGAAACGAGCATCTGTGTGCAATCTGTTATTCAGAAATCTCAGCACCACACCCCAAGCCTAACACTAAACTCCTCCATCCCCCACACCCCTTCTTTATGCTTCTACACTATTGTGACCGGTGACCTGTCACTCAGGATAAATGTGTGGTTCATTTGCCACTATTTTAAATGGACAAATCAGAGCTAGGCACCATGCACTGTAAATGACTAAATATATGTTTAATAATGTGTTTTAGATTTAGTGCTCTATGTACAGTTATAGAATTACACATTTAAAAAGTATTTATATCTAAGATGTTTTAAAATGTATTTTAAAGGTAAAAAAGCACTTACAGTAGGTATTGACATTTGGGAACAGTAAATGGGACACTCTCACATAGGAAGTCATATGCTAATTAACCTCCTAGTGTGATAAGACCTTTTGATGTTGGTGAATGCACTCTAGTATCCTGTTGAAAGGTGTTTCTGTATGTAAAGTGTCAAGTAGATTTGAATCAAATGTCTTCCTGTACAGATACACTGCATGAAGGGATGAAGGAAATTGGGTTGCCCCTTTTGAAATGAAATCTGCATTTATTTATGTGTTGTAAGATGGTTGGTCTGATTGAGATAAGAATCTTAAAGTTATATAGGGGAGGATTCACCATGCTATTGTAAATTCTGACGATTTGAAGGAGGCTGAGAACCCTCAGTAGAGAGAGTTATTCTCTGACTGAGAGATCTGCTGTAACCATCTTGTATGCTATACCGTCTGAGCAATGCTTGTAAAAAGGAAGGGTTTTCTCTAAGACTTTTTGTGCAATAAACATCTTGCCTTCAAGACGATTGCCTTTCATCGTTCGAGAAACAGGAATGCGACACGTGCAGTCCCGTTCTCCGCCTGTCCTGGAGAAAGTCCCCGTATCTCCAAGCTCTGCCATCAGCCAACTCGTGATGCAGAGCCTGTTTAATGGTCAGCGACCAGTGGGGGTCAACCAACCAGTCAGGAGGTGGTCAGCAGTGTGTCCACGCATACACAGCAGTAAGCAGTACCAAGTGCCCAAAGTAGGAGCATGGTGCTGGCAGCATAATAATAAAGATGCAGCCAGTGAGTCCTGTGGTTACCAGAGGAGCTATGTCTTGTGAGAGGTTGTCCTCTCGCGAGTACAGAAACTCAGAGCCTCTCTGCTCTGCGGGCTACCAGTGTCTGTAAGACAAGCTGTGAGGGACTGGGAGCGGGGTCACATATGGCAATTGGCCATACAGTCCGACCGGGAGGGGGAACTGGAGATTAAAGCCATACTGTTGTGATGACCCTGGCTGCAAATATAGTGGTATATGTCAGGCATATGGGACCATGTCAGCAATACATCACATAGAAACAGGCCGGGATGTTGACTATGTGAGTGACATATACCTCTATATGTTTGCAGAATCATACATGACATATATTGCCGTATCGGCTGCAGTGTTTTTTTTCTTCTTGGATTATGTACCAAAAAAGTTGTAATGTAAGCAGAACCTTTAAAATCAAACTAATGAAAATATCCCAACTATTGGGTTAATTCAGATCTGATCGCTGCTGTGCGTTTTCGCACAGCGGGCGATCAGATCCTAACTGCACATGCGCCTGCACTGCAATGCGCATGCGCGTTGGACAACAGCAACAGGCTTCGGCGGCCAGCGATGGGATGGTGCGAAAAAGACAATCGCACGGGCATTCGCAAGGTGATTAACAGGAGGAGGCCATTTGTGGGTGGCAACTGAGCTTTTCAAGGACGTATCCGGATAAACGCAGGCATTACCAAGCGTTTTCAGGGAGGGTGACTGACGTCAGCTCCGGCCCCGATCAGATTGTTCTTATCGCACTGGAGGAGTAAATCCTGGGCTGTGCAAAGACTGTGCACACTGGGTTTTAGCAGCTCAGCTACACATGCGATTGCACACTTTCACGACGAAAATACACTCCCCAGGTAGGTGGCAACTATCTGATCGCAGGACAGCAAAAAATGCAGCCCAACGATCAGACCTGAATTACCCCCTATGTACATAGACAAACCCACAGGGACATCGGTAGCGATAACCGATATCCCTGCATATTACTTTCCTGGTATTTTGGAGTTTTTCACATTTGTGAAAGACTCATCCAGGGATATCTGACACCTGGCTGCAAGCATATGAACCCACCAGCAAATCTCGCGAGTCGCATCGCACGTATAAGGACACATCTGTAGGTGCGTAACTAGCATTAGAAATAAAAACAAGAAATAATACAATACAATCCACCATCTTATGAAATAGCAAACAATGTAGCATTCTATTATTGGCGCAGCAAGTCAATTAAATTGCATCTGCCAGCCATATGTGTAGAGATAAGTGTTAGGCTCTTATCCAGTAAAAACTAATTGCTACTTTATTGTTGTCATTTTCTAACTATAATTATATTTTTTCACAAGTATGAAATCATTTTATTATAAACCAGCATCTTGCTCTAAGAAACCTATCATTAAACAATAAATTATAACTAATTATAGCCGTTATTCATATCCCGAAAGCAAATTGCAAACATTTTTTTTTCTCCACAGGCCCAAAAAACTTTTTTTTTATTAACTGCATTTGGTCTAAAAGTAATTTGTCAAAACTGATTTATTGTTCCTACCTTAAATTGTTAGGTACTGTATCATACTGTTGCATTGCATTTGCTTATTCTGTAATTTAGTACATAATTCAAAGTATTAAGGGTGTGTTATCTGGAATAAAAATCTATGTAAAAATGCATTTTGTTAAACTTATTCAAACTTATATATTTGAAGACCTTGAGATTAATATTGTGTTACACCACGCAGGATGACATAATACAGTATACACCTCACTTAGCACAGTGATTTATTGTTATATTTCCAGAAATAATCAGCAAAATACTGTATATGACTGCTTTTCAATACAAAATTATGGTGGATGCTGAACATCATCAGGGTATAGTAACCATGTCAGGTTTTGTTTTATGAAGAAAAAAATGCAATTCCAGGTAGTAATTTTACCAAATTTACATTTACATTTAGAGTACTTTTACTCCAGCTCCTTGTGGGGAAAAGGGTTCGTTTATCAACAATCACTAACTGAGTCATAGAAAATGACTAAGGGGCCTATTTATTAACATTATTTTTACTAAAACTCACACCCTTTCTCACCCTTTTCATATTATTTTAGTATCACTCAAATGTATTAAAGGGCTTTTGGAGCAGTTTTTGTGAAAAACTGCTCCATACACTATAATTGTCTTTTCTCTGACGTCCTAGTGGATGCTGGGAACTCCGTAAGGACCATGGGGAATAGCGGCTCCGCAGGAGACTGGGCACAACTAAAGAAAGTTTTAGGACTACCTGGTGTGCACTGGCTCCTCCCACTATGACCCTCCTCCAGACCTCAGTTAGAATTTTGTGCCCGGCTGAGCTGGATGCACACTAGGGGCTCTCCTGAGCTCCTAGAAAAAGAAAGTATATTTTAGGTTTTTTATTTTCAGTGAGATCTGCTGGCAACAGACTCACTGCTACGAGGGACTTAGGGGAGAGAAGCGAACCTACCTGCTTGCAGCTAGCTTGGGCTTCTTAGGCTACTGGACACCATTAGCTCCAGAGGGATCGAACACTGGGCCCGTCCATGATCGTCCGGTCCCGGAGCCGCGCCGCCGTCCCCCATGCAGAGCCAGAAGCAAGAAGATCTTCCTCAAAATTGGCGGCTGAAGACTCCTGTCTTCATTAAGGTAGCGCACAGCACTGCAGCTGTGCGCCATTGCTCCCTGTGCACACCACACACTCCGCTCACTATGGGTGCAGGGCGCTGGGGGGGGGGGGGCCTGGGCAGCAATTTAATTACCTTACAGGTGGCAAACACACATAATATAGCTTACTAGGCTATATATGTGTAAAATACCCCTGCCACATTAATTTAATAAAAGCGGGAGAAGTCCGCCGAAAAAGGGGTGGGGCTATCTCCCTCAGCACACTGGCGCCATTTCCTCTCACAGCTCCGCTGGAAGGATCGCTCCCAGGCTCTACCCTGCAGTTTCAGACTACATAAGGGTAAAAAAGAGAGGGGGGGCACTAAATTTAGGCGCAATTCTGTGTAATAAGCAGCTATAAGGGAAATCACTGTGAGTAGTGTAAATCCCGGCATTATATAGCGCTCTGGTGTGTGCTGGCATACTCTCTGTCTCCCCAAAGGGCTTTGTGGGGTCCTGTCCTCAGTCAGAGCATTCCCTGTGTGTGTGCGGTGTGTCGGTACGGCTGTGTCGACATGTTTGATGAGGAGGCTTATGTGGAGGCGGAGCAGGTGCCTATAAATGTGATGTCACCCCCTGCGGGGTCGACACCTGAGTGGATGGATATGTGGAAGGAAGTACGTGACAGTGTCAACTCCTTACACAAAAGGTTTGACGACATGACAGATGTGGGACAGCCGGCTTCTCAGCCCGTGCCTGCCCAGGCGTCTCAAAAGCCATCGGGGGCCCTAAAACGCCCGCTACCGCAGATGGCAGATACAGACGTCGACACGGATACTGACTCCAGTGTCGACGACGGTGAGACCACGGTACATTCCAATAGGGCCATCCGTTACATGATTACGGCAATGAAAGATGTGTTGCACATTTCTGATCTTTACCCAGGTACCACAAAAAAGGGTATTATGTTTGGGGAGAAAAAACAACCAGTGGTTTTTCCCTCATCTGATGAGTTGAATGAAGTGTGTGATGAAGCGTGGGCTTCCCCCGATAAGAAACTGGTGATTTCTAAAAGATTACTAATGGCGTACCCTTTCCCGCCAGAGGATAGGTCACGTTGGGAGACATCCCCTAGGGTGGATAAAGCGCTCACACGCTTGTCAAAAAAGGTGGCACTACCGTCTCCGGATACGGCCGCCCTAAAGGAGCCTGCAGATAGAAAGCGGGAGGCTATCCTGAAGTCTGTGTATACACACTCAGGTTTTATACTGCGACCGGCTATTGCTTCAGCATGGATGTGCAGTGCTGCAGCCGCGTGGTCAGATTCCCTGTCTGATAACATTGATACCCTGGACAGGGACACTATATTGCTAAACATAGAGCATATTAAGGATGCACTCTTATATATGAGAGATGCCCAGAGGGATATTTGCCGGCTGGCATCTAGAGTAAATGCAATGTCCATATCTGCCAGGAGGGTATTGTGGACCCGGCAATGGACAGGTGATGCAGATTCTAAAAGGCACATGGAGGTTTTGCCTTACAAAGGTGAGGAATTGTTTGGGGAGGGTCTCTCGGACCTTGTCTCCACAGCAACGGCTGGAAAGTCGACATTTTTACCCCATGTTCCCTCACAGCCAAAGAAAGCACCGTATTATCAGGTACAGTCCTTTCGGCCACAGAAAGGCAAGCGGGTTAAAGGCGCGTCCTTTCTGCCCAGAGGCAGAGACAGGGGGAAAAAGCTGCACCATACAGCCAGTTCCCAGGAGCAAAAGCCCTCTCCCGCTTCCTCTAAGTCCACCGCATGACGCTGGGGCTCCACAGGCGGAGCCAGGTGCGGTGGGGGCCCGTCTCCGGAACTTCAGCGACCAGTGGGCTCGCTCACAGGTAGATCCCTGGATTCTACAAGTGGTATCTCAGGGTTACAAGCTGGAATTCGAGACATCTCCCCCTCGCCGTTTCCTCAAATCAGCTTTGCCAACAACTCCCCTAGACAGGGAGGCAGTGCTGGAGGCAATTCACAAGCTGTACTCTCAGCAGGTGATAATCAAGGTACCCCTCCTGCAACAGGGAAGGGGTTATTATTCCACGTTGTTTGTGGTACCGAAACCGGACGGTTCGGTGAGACCCATTTTAAATCTAAAATCACTGAACACTTACATAAGAAGGTTCAAGTTCAAAATGGAATCGCTCAGAGCGGTTATTGCGAGCCTGGACGAGGGGGATTACATGGTATCACTGGACATCAAGGATGCTTACCTGCATGTCCCCATTTGCCCTCCTCACCAGGAGTACCTCAGATTTGTGGTACAAGACTGTCATTACCAATTCCAGATGTTGCCGTTTGGTCTATCCACGGCTCCGAGGGTATTTACCAAGGTAATGGCAGAAATGATGATACTCCTTAGTAAAAAGGGAGTCATAATTATCCCGTACTTGGACGATCTCCTTATAAAGGCGAGGTCCAGGGAACAGTTGTTGATCGGAGTAGCACTAGCTCAGACAGTGCTACAACAGCACGGCTGGATCCTGAATATCCCGAAGTCGCAGCTGGTTCCTACAACGCGTCTACTGTTCCTGGGGATGGTTCTGGACACAGAACAGAAAAAAGTGTTTCTCCCGGAGGAAAAGGCCAGGGAGTTGTCATCTCTTGTAAGAGACCCCCTAAAACCAAAACAGGTGTCGGTGCATCACTGCACGCGAGTCCTGGGAAAGATGATAGCTTCTTACGAAGCAATTCCATTCGGCAGGTTCCATGCAAGGATCTTTCAGTGGGATCTGCTGGACAAGTGGTCCGGATCGTATCTTCAGATGCATCGGCTGATAACCTTGTCCCCAAGGGCCAGGGTGTCTCTACTGTGGTGGCTGCAGAGTGCTCATCTTCTAGAGGGCCACAGATTCGGCATACAGGACTGGGTCCTAGTGACCACGGATGCCAGCCTTCGAGGCTGGGGGGCAGTCACTCAAGGAAGAAATTTCCAAGGACTATGGTCAAGTCAGGAGACTGCCCTACACATAAATATTGTGGAACTAAGGGCCATTTACAATGCCCTAAGTCAGGCAAGGCCCCTGCTTCAACACCAGCCGGTACTGATTCAGTCAGACAAACATCACGGTGGTCGCCCATGTAAACCAACAGGGCGGCACAAGAAGCAGGATGGCGATGGCAGAAGCCACAAGAATTCTCCGTTGGGCGGAGAATCACGTGTTAGCACTGTCAGCAGTGTTCATTCCGGGAGTGGACAACTGGGAAGCAGACTTCCTCAGCAGGCACGACCTTCACCCGGGAGAGTGGGGACTTCATCCAGAAGTCTTCCAAATGATTGTACACCAGTGGGAAAGGCCACAGGGGACATGATGGCGTCCCGCCTTAACAAAAAGCTAGAAAGATATTGCGCCAGGTCAAGGGACCCTCAGGCGATAGCTGTGGATGCTCTGGTAACACCGTGGGTGGACCAGTCGGTGTATGTGTTCCCTCCTCTGCCTCTCATACCCAAGGTACTGAGAATAATAAGAAAGAGAGGAGTACGAACTATACTCGTGGTTCCGGATTGGCCAAGAAGATCTTGGTACCCAGAACTTCAAGAAATGATCTCAGAGGACCCATGGCCTCTGCCGCTCAGACAGGACCTGCTGCAGCAGGGACCCTGTCTGTTCCAAGACTTACCGCGGCTGCGTTTGACGGCATGGCAGTTGAACACCGGATCCTGAAGGAAAAAGGCATTCCGGAGGAAGTCATTCCTACGCTGATTAAGGCGAGGAAAGATGTGACCGTAACACATTATCACCGTATTTGGCGAAAATATGTTGCTTGGTGTGAGGCCAGAAAGGCCCCAACGGAGGAATTTCAACTGGGTCGTTTTCTGCACTTCCTACAGTCAGGAGTGTCTATGGGCCTAAAATTGGGTTCCATTAAGGTCCAGATTTCGGCTCTGTCCATTTTCTTCCAAAAAGAACTGGCTTCACTGCCTGAAGTTCAGTCTTTTGTTAAGGGAGTGCTGCATATTCAGCCCCCGTTTGTGCCTCCAGTGGCACCGTGGGATCTCAACGTGGTGTTGGATTTCCTGAAGTCGCATTGGTTTGAGCCACTTAAAACCGTGGAGCTAAAATACCTCACGTGGAAAGTGGTCATGCTGTTGGCCTTGGCGTCGGCCAGGCGTGTATCAGAATTTGCGCCTTTGTCGTGCAAAAGCCCTTATCTGATTTTTCATGTGGATAGGGCGGAATTGAGGACGCGTTCCCGATTCCTTCCTAAGGTGGTATCAGCTTTTCATGTGAACCAACCTATTGTGGTGCCTGCGGCTACTCGGGACTTGGAGGACTCCAAGTTGCTGGACGTAGTCAGGGCCCTGAAAATATGTGTTTCCAGGACGGCTGGAGTCAGAAAAACTGACTCGCTATTTATCCTGTATGCACCCAACAAGCTGGGTGCTCCTGCTTCTAAGCAGACTATTGCTCACTGGATCTGTAGCACGATTCAACTTGCACATTCTGCGGCTGGACTGCCGCATCCTAAATCTGTAAAGGCCCATTCCACGAGGTGGAAGTGGGCTCTTCTTGGGCGGCTGCCCGAGGGGTCTCGGCTTTACAACTTTGCCGAGCTGCTACTTGGTCGGGTCCAAACACTTTTGCAAGATTCTACAAGTTTGATACCCTGGCTAAGGAGGACCTTGAGTTTGCTCATTCGGTGCTGCAGAGTCATCCGCACTCTCCCGCCCGTTTGGGAGCTTTGGTATAATCCCCATGGTCCTTACGGAGTTCCCAGCATCCACTAGGACGTCAGAGAAAATAAGATTTTACTCACCGGTAAATCTATTTCTCGTAGTCCGTAGTGGATGCTGGGCGCCCATCCCAAGTGCGGATTGTCTGCAAAACTTGTATATAGTTATTGCTTAACTAAAGGGTTATTGTTATGAGCCATCTGTTGGTGAGGCTCAGTTGTTATTCCTACTGTTAACTGGGTATAGCATCACGAGTTATACGGTGTGATTGGTGTGGCTGGTATGAGTCTTACCCGGGATTCAAAATCCTTCCTTGTTGTGTCAGCTCTTCCGGGCACAGTTCCTAACTGAGGTCTGGAGGAGGGTCATAGTGGGAGGAGCCAGTGCACACCAGGTAGTCCTAAAGCTTTCTTTAGTTGTGCCCAGTCTCCTGCGGAGGCGCTATTCCCCATGGTCCTTACGGAGTTCCCAGCATCCACTACGGACTACGAGAAATAGATTTACCGGTGAGTAAAATCTTATTTTTTTTTTAGTAACCCACATCGCATTCCCCATACTTATAATGGGAAATGTGATATGGCCGAATTTACTAAAAACAAAATGTAAAAGACACTCAGTGGGCCCTGTGATCTGTGGTTTAAGCAAATGTTCGAAAGTTACCTATGAAGAAATATAACATTTGTAATTTTAATATAAAAATACAAGGTAGAGCTATGATCTGAATCTCCCACAAGCTAATTCTGTAAGTGTGTTTGTTAGTTAGTGGATATTATAATATTCGCAGATCTCATAATTTTCATGTGCACAAAAAATAAAGTTCTTACTAACAACTGGCCAAACCTAGGGGTCCATGTACTAAGGGGAGATAAGCGGGCCAAACGCAAAAGGCATATTGCTTCTTGATATGCACTAAAGGGACTTCTCTGTCTTCTGCTTGTTAGAGCTAAGAGCTGGGTAGAATATTGGCATTGCCATAGGCACCGATGGCTGCACTAAATGACCCAGTTATTATTAGTAGTAAGAGAAGAGGTCACTTACTGCCAGCTTCATCACCTCTAGCTGCCGTTACCTGCCTCTCCTCCCATGAAGAAGCTGGAAGCTCTCTTTCACTTTGGCCAGATGTCAGCTTGGTTTCTTTACAAAAGCCACAGGACTCGAGAGACCAGAGAAGTGACAGGTCAGAGTGCACAGTGCAGAGGCGGAATGTGTCTGTGCAGTTACAGGGAAAAGGGTTACTTTACATTCACTCTCTTCAGTTTCCCCAGACTCCCGCACATGCACCAGTGTTCTGCAGAGAGGGAGACTGGGGATTGCATTTGGAAACCCCCTTCTAGAAATCCTGCATTTGCCACTGTATCAGGACCATTCTTAGTAAAAATTGCAGTAGCCAACTCCTTCTTTGCATCGGTAACAGGCGAAGCAGGAGCCGCATTATCTCTATGGAAAATGGATTCTTAGTGCATGGAGCCCCTAGTTCCCTAATGCAGCGCTTCTCAAATTAAGTCCTCAGGACACACACAAACAGTGCATGTTTTCCATATCTCCTTGCTGGAGTACAGGTGTATTCATTATTGACACATTTTAAAGATCCACAGGTGTCACTAATTATTTCACTTGCTGTTCTGTCAGGAGACAAGCACTTTTACAGGTTGAGTATCCCTTATCCAAAATGCTTGGGACCAGAGGTATTTTGGATATCGGATTTTTCCGTATTTTGGAATAATTGCATACCATAATGAGATATCATGGTAATGGGACCTAAATCTAAGCACAGAATGCATTTATGTTACATATACACCTTATACACACAGCCTGAAGGTCATTTTAGCCAATATTTTTTATAACTTTGTGCATTAAACAAAGTGTGTCTACATTCACACAATTCATTTATGTTTCATATACACCTTATATACACAGCCTGAAGGTCATTTAATACAATATTATTAATAACTTTGTGTATTAAACAAAGTTTGTGTACATTGAGCCATCAAAAACAAAGGTTTCACTATCTCACTCTCACTCAAAAAAGTCTGTATTTCGGAATATTCCGTATTTCGGAATATTTGGATATGGGATACTCAACCTGTACTATGTCCTGAGGTCTGAATTTGAGAAGCACTTCCCTAATCAATACTTTTTATAAAGTACGGTCAGGATCCTGACGATAAATACAGTTAGGGTTAGTATTAGGGTTAGCCACTAGGGGGAGGGTTAGGATTAGGCTTTGTTGGGTCCTGACCACCGGGATTCTGATACCATCCCATATACAAAATGGTTTCCTCCACTCCCCTGCAATATGTGGTTGCTGTATTTCAGGGATTGTGATTTGGATTTTATATAATGCAAAACAATTAACTTTTTAATGACATTGATATCATGGCTCTAGGCTAACAAACTGGACTTTTTCTATAGATCTATGAAGACCTGATATAACTGTATGCATGGATGTTAGTATAGATACAGATGAGGTAACTGATAAGAGGGGGTGACAAACTGGGTTCCGGGAGATGCTGAACTGTAGTACAGAATGTCAACAACAGAATGTCAAAATGGTCTGGAGGCAGGGATGTTACTGTATGTCAACATTGACTAACTGCTGCGTCCGGCTGCACCACAGCTAAAATTATTGGATTTATTACTAGTGATAATGTACAGTATATGAGAAGTATTGGTCAAGGTTCCATACTACATAAAGGTGTTACTTACAGGAGTTGATTAAACTCTCACATGGGTCCTGAAGCAAAATGGGAATTACAGCAGTCACCTACTGCTATACTAATGAAAGTGCTCTTCCTGAAGGATTACTGTACACCTAGGGGTAAATTTACTAAGATGGGAGTTCTAAAAGTCTAAGGGGCCAATTTATCACAATCCGCATCTGATGATGTGGATGTGGTGTGATAATATAAGCCAACCTCACAATGCGATAATTGAGTACATTGCATGGATGTATCAATTATTGCATGCAGGGACAGAGCTTGTGAGCAAGCTCTGTCCCTGCGATGCCTCTCCGCAGTATCATCTGAGTATTTTTTGTAAAAAACTACACCAAGATTCACCTAATGGTTAGATTTGTGGTGGCTGGCCACACCCCCTTAAGAATTGTCCCTCTGATGGGCCTTTCATGCCCTAGTCCAACACTGGATAGGAGACTTAAGGGCGGGATGTATTAACATACATTGCCGTCCATCGCAGCAATGTTGATCGCATATGCACTAACATATGCGATTAGCATCGCAATGCGGTGACGGAGGCCCCCCATGATACCTGTGAGGTGGTGTGCGGGGGATCTCTGGGGTCTCCATCTGCTCACCTGCCGGGAAGCAGGCTATCCCTGGTGCCTCCTCCCTGCAGCCGGAAGGACCTCCGGCTGCGTTGCTAGGGAAAGGAGGAGTTTAGCTTCCGGGACCAGGGCTGCCTGGAAGAAGGTATGCCAGGAGGAGGGGGGTCGGCGTCTGCGGGAGGCGGCGGGTTGTGGTGACCAGCGTTAAGAAGCCCATAGGCTACTATAGGATATCGCCATCCAAAGATGGCGATACCTTCAGGGGCAAAAATACAGTGGACGGGGGTTAGTACATACGAAAATGCGATAAAACCCCTGAAAACATGGGTTTTATCGCATTTTCCCTTTAGTACATCCCACCCTTGGCCTTAGGAGTCTATTTACTAAGCTTTGGATGGAGATAAAAGGCCTAATTCTGAGTTGATCGCAGCAGCACATTTGTTAGCAGTTGGGCAAAACCATGTGCACTGCAGGGGGGGCATATATAACATGTGCAGAGAGAGATAGATTTGGGTGGGGTGTGTTCAAACTGAAATCTAAATTGCAGTGAAAAAATAAAGCAGACAGTATTTACCCTGCACAGAAACAAAATAACCCACCCAAATCTAACTCTCTTTGCAAATGTTATATCTGCCTCCCCTGCAGTGCATTGGGGGAAAGGGGGGGGGTCATTCCGAGTTCATCGCACGTAGCAATTTTTTGCTGCTCGTGCGATCAACTTGATGCCGCCTGTGGGGGAGTGTATTTTAGCATCGCAGTGCAGCCCTGCTATGCTAAAAAAGTTTCACGAAAAACAAGACCAGCCTAGACCTACTTACCATTTGCAACAGATCCAGCGATGCAGTTCCCGGATTTGACGTCAGACATCCGCCCTCAAAACGCCTGGACACGCCTGCGTTCGCTGGACCACTCCCGGAAAACGGTCAGTTGACGCCCCGACACGCCTTCCTCCTGTCAATCTTCTTGCGGTCGCCGCTGTGACCGCTTTCCTCGTTCCCGGTGTCATTCCCGGTCTGCCGCGCGTGCACAATGCGCACGCCATGCATGCGCAGTTCCGAACTGATCGCACTGCTGCGAAGAAGTGCAGCGTGCGATCGGGTTGGAATGACCCCCATGGTTTTGCCCAACTGCTAACAAATATGCTGCTGCGGTCAACTGTGAATTACCACCAAAGTCGATTTAGATAAAGTACCAGCCAATCAGCTCCTAACTGCCACAGGCTGTTTTTGAAAAATAAGTTAGGAGCTGGTTGGCTGGTACTTTATCTCCATCAACTTTATCACCATCCAATGCTTAGTAAATAAACCCCTAACAATGACAACAACAACAACAACAACAACACAGCTAATCAGTGTCAAATGTAATTGTATCTTTTAAATAAAAAAAATATATATAAAGTTTATAAACAGTTTAGTCAATTGAGATAAAAAAAATAGCATGTACACACAGAGAAAACATGCTTAAAATAAATGACAAATGGGCACATAAGAGTAACATTAGGGATAATTTTGTCTGATGTCTGTGATCCATAGATTCACAAAGTGTTGTTCCGGCCCAGGCTACTATAGCAAAGACCACAACTAGCCACCGTCTAGACTCGAGGTTTGTTCTGGGAATTTGACGTCTGGCATCACAGGAAGCAGAGTACTTCCTATTGGTTACTATGACATCAACCACAGCCTGATCACGGAGGAGGTAACCGTAACGGTCCACAATACAGAAAGCTGTGCTTTAGAATGGTCTCAATGAGGGAAGCTACTATTGAGGCAGTATTATAATTATATCTTGTGCCCCGCTACATCAATGATTATAACAGTAAAATTAGCTTTTTATATTTTATATACACAAGTAGAAAGCACCCTGCTTGCTGGTTTCATTCTTTTTGATGATTCAAATGACATTAAATGAGTTATACAATGCAACGCTACTACAACAGTTAAAACGGGATACGGTTCTTAGGTCAACCTCACATAGGTCAATGGTCATTAGGTCGACCACTATTAGTCGACATGCATTAGGTCGACATGGCAAAGGTTGACACATGAAAAGGTCGACATAAATTTTTCACAATTTTTAATTTTTTTTGAACTTTTTCATACTTTACGATCCACACGGACTAAGATTGGGAATGGTAACCTTGCCTGACACATGGCGAGTGAAGCAAGGGAATACGGTGCACTAATTAGGGATTCCGGGCACTTTACGAAGAAAAGGACACACACACAAAAAAACCCAAAAAATTAATGTTGACTGTTTTCCATGTCGACCTTTACCAGTTGTCAACCTAGTGCCTGTCGACCAAAAGCGGTTGACCTAATGAGTGTAGACCTAAATAAGGTCGACCCAACGATCCCATTCCGTGAAACTGTGACTACTTATTTTTGTTCCTGGTTAGCATTGTGTATTCCTAATTCCTCTAGTTTGGAAGGAAGAAGGCCAATTAATGTAATTATTGGAACACAATGCAAGACTTAGATGAATGCAGTCATGTAAGTCACCTTCCAGTAGGTGAATCATCTAGCTTGTACTTATATAAGGAATTATTTTTTTTAAGAGTTTTATACCAAACTTATGGCTCAGACCCAGCTCGCATACAGTATTTAGGGACTACATAGTCACTGAGTTAAAGGAATTGTCAGTCTTCTGCTCCTAATTTAGTAGGACAAAGAGAGATCTGTGGGATAGTTTGGGTCACTAAGAGTTCACTCATTTTTACATTAGAGCACATGCAGTGAAATATCTGCTTGCACTAATAGCTTTTATTACTTTTAACATGTATTCACTTAGCCAAACAGGTGAAACTGATTTGTGCCAGGTTTTACAAGCCCAGGGGCTGAGATAGAGATGAGGTTTTGCTGTGACAAGCTCGAGCTTCTTCTGGTTCCCATCCCAGTTTGATATTTGTGAGAAATTCAATTTGAGAAAAGACCCTTTTCAACTTTCAGGCTAACTAGGATGCTGGAATCAAAACCAGATGTACTTATCAAGTCTAAAAATAACAAATATGCTGGAGGACCACCAGAGCAAGGGATAGAAAGAATCTCATGAAATTCTAGAACAATACATAATAATGTTCAGCAAACCACTAAGTCTGAAGTGAGAGGGGTTATATTCTGCAGTTCTGAACAGTATCACAGCATTGTGCAGCAGACATTTGAGATTGTTTAAGTGAAACCTAAGCTGGTATGTTCTCCTCTTCTGCTCTCTTGCTCCACTGCAGCGCTGCCAAAGGCAGGTTTCTCCAAGTGTGCCCATAGCAGGGGATGGTTTGTTTTGGCAGAGGAGCAGGTGCCTTCCAAGTTCCAAGATCTGAAGTGTCAGCAGTGACCTCAGGTCTTGGGTGGCCAGCTTCACGCATTCATTTCCCCCCGTCAGCTGATACTCCTGCCACCCACACACAATGGTGAAGTTAGAGAAGTTTATATGGAAAAATTTTTTATGCCTATTGCCTGTTGTAATATTGATGTACTAAGCACACAATAATATCATACAATGTAGAAGACAAACTTTTTTACTATATCTTTTATGATCTTGTTCTTCAACATAAATTTGTGGTTGCTTACAAAAATTAAAATGTATAAGTGAAAGATATTTCTGGTCTGTGCTGTGAGGTTACAGTATTATACTGTATTCCTCAAATGTGCAGGATAATAACTATGCAGTGCTCTTTCTGTCAGGGAAAGAGCTCAACCCTATATGCCACTTATTGTATGCCAGCTGGGGGAAATGAGAAACCCAGATGCTTAAAGCAGCAGTGCCTACTGTTATACCTCAGAATGGGGATAATGCAGATAGGGCCTAATTCATGTTTCTGCGCAATGGCCGGTGTTCACGCAACAGAGCGATTACTTGGAGACTTTGCATGTGCTGCGATCACACTAAGGATTTCATGAAGAAATCAAATCAATGGCAGGAAGTGACCGTTTTGAGGTGTTAATGGGGAGTGGGGAAAACAGAAGCATGTCATGGCCGTTTCGGGGAGGGTATCTGCCGCTGGATGCAAGCTCATAAATGCAAAAACATGGTGTCTGTCTAACCCTTAACCTTGATGTTCCTCGTTCTTGCATATAGGCTGTGAATGTAATTGTAACTGCGAAAGGCTCCTGTGGGTGTCTTCATTTCTGCGCTGCAGCTTCACTTTCTAACATTAGCAGCTCCATAGCCTAGAAAATTGCAATCACAATTGCTTTTGCACACAAACATGAATGAGGCCCATTATCCATCCAGCAGCAGTGCCTACAGTAATGCCTCAGAATGGGGAGAATGCACATAACCCATCCATATCTTTTGATGTGTATATAGTATGTCTTGAGCTATTGCTGTCATTTCATGGGGCATTAATGTAAATGAAGCAGTTTGTTATTGTTATTTCTTAGCAAGATAGTAAATTGTGTTTATGCATTCCTATCAAGGTGTCACACAGGTTGTCATTGTCTGGATACAGTAGATATATTCTGAGGCTCCATATGTTATAGCGTGTTTTTCTGTCACTTTTAACTAGCAGCTGTTATTCCGTGTACTGCGTGTTTTCATCCTCAGTTCAGTTGGCTCAAGAAAGTAGAAGGTACAGGCCATATTCCTGTCAGTCATGTGTCAGACTCTTAAATGTCATGGGCACAGGACTGGGACCACCGCAGTACTGAAATAAACTGGAGTAGATGACACAAAGGTAGGTAACTGGTTGAACCGTAGTGGGACCGGAATGGAGAACGCAGACTGAACCAGAATGGCGAATGTAGGCTGGACCTGGGTGTGGCCAGACTGGATGTTGCAGAGCACACACATATACTTTATTATAGTCCTGTATTAGGAGTGAAGGAATGCTGTAATGGAAGTACTGGAAACGGGTAATGGAATGATACCATCTTGGCTTGTCTATGGAGATGTAATACAGGTGAGCAGTGTAGAAGCAGGTCTCAGGCCGTAGCAGAACACTGATCACAGCAGCGTTGATACAGTCTGATAGTAGATGCGCTGATAGCAGTTATTGTCACTAATAACACGAGCACTGAATACAGAAGTGCAGACTGTAGGTAATCACACACGGTGACTGGGTTAGAAATATTCACAATGTGATAACTGCAGGCTGGAGTGATAATCTGCAGTGTGGGAAGAGCAGACTGAAGGTAGGGTGAAGCTGTAGACTGGAGTTGATATGCAGGAAACAGACAGCATACTGATGTGATGATGTGTTGAATAAGAGCTGACTGTAGCAGGGAACCTTAGAGAATGATTCTGCTGTCATGTCATTAACTGCTGTAGCAGAGTAAGGCACCAGTGTGGGAATTGCTCAGGTTTGCATAGTATAGCTCAAAGTACTTAGTTACAGAGGCATAATGAGGGCACAGGGCACATGCTCTGGGCGCCGTGACAGGCCTAGCAGAGGGGGGCATGGCCGGCAACATTATCAGAAGTACTAACAGGGACAGAGACACAATCCTCCATCCCAGACTCTGGTTTTTGTTTCTGCTTCTGGCAATCTGGACAGACCATGGGCCATGGGCAACTTCTCCACTGGCTCACTTTTCCGCTATTATCACTGCTTAGTAAATGTCCCCCTAAGACTGCTTTTATTACCACCTCCTCCTCTCTCTTCTCCTCCTTTCCTACTGCTCCTATTGCCACTCACAGTCCACCCTCTCCTAGCCTGTATATGTATACTACAGAGACTACCTCTGCTTTCTGCCCCTATTGTCCCACTCCCTACTCCTATCCCTGTCCTATAAGTTTATTTATTTGTTTATTTATTTATTGGGGAGAATATCTTGCCCTGGGTGCCAAACACCCTAGTTATGTCTCCGTTTAGTAGTGTTGGAAGCTGCACAGGTTTTGCATATACAGGAGCCAGGAATCTCCACAGAAGACTAGTTGAACTGGCAATGTACTAATGCCAGGAAAAGGTTTATTTAGAACTCACTGCACTGGGATTGGACACAGGAGTCATGTAAGAAGTACAGTTAATTCTCTGTGAGTGGCTGCAATGGTGTCAGATGACCTCAGGTAAGATGACTGTGCCCATGCTGTACAAACATATTTCTGTAGTGGAATAAACAGGTATTTCCTGAGATGACTGGTCTGTGTAGACATGGTACAGGTAGTACACGCGGTAACTAAGGTAAGAGCTGAGTAACAGATCTAATATAATCTCTGATAGATACTGTGCTCAGCGTTGCAAAGCAGGAACAGGTAGCAGATGTGACCACAACAGAGTGCTGGTAGTACTGGTGATAGCATGCAGACAAATAGGTATTGATGCACTGCACAGTGCTGAGAGTAGTATGTAGATGAAACTCCAGAGAGTAATTGGACGCATGCTACATTGAGTGAACAGTGCTGGATAGCCCAGATGATAGATGCTTGACATGAATGTGGACTGAATGCAGGATGCACTTATATGCAGGTAACTGGAGATGTATCCTTGATACAGTATGCATTTTGGGTGCAGGTTACTGGAGACTGATGCAGATGCACTTGAGTGCAGGTCACTGAGACCAAAGTCAGTTGCAGATACACCTTGTAAGTGCAGGTCACTAATGACAGAATCAGATGTACCTTGTGAATGCAGGTCACTGTAGGCAGAATCAGATACAGGTGCACTTTGTGAATGCAGATTACTGAAGATAGAACCAGATGAGATGCACTTTGCGAATGCAGACCTCTGAAGACAGAATTAGATACAGTAAGACATTATGAATGCAGATCTCTGAAGGCAGACTCAGATGCAGAAATTGGAACAGAGCTGGAAGCCACTGCTGCCAGGAGACTGTTCTGTGGAAAAGAGTTGTTCTGGCAATGGGCTGAACTCTGGAGATAGTTTAAATAGGGTACTCCCATTGCCTATTGGCTACACAGGTAATGTGAGCAAGGCTGCTTGAATTTGGATGGCAGATGGAATTATATAAGTAAATCCAAGATGGCAGCGGCCATGCAGATTTTTGGTCGCTGTTTGGTCAATTTTTTTGTTTTTTTTGTTTCAGGGTCTAAATCACACATTTGCTAACAGATGATTTTTTACATTATTTAAAAAAATGTATGTCAAAATCATCTGTTAGTAAATGTGAAATATAGAACCTGAAATACAAAATCAACCAAACATCATCCAAAAATTTACCCAGATCGACTTTTATAGGCCCTACACACTGGCCGATATTCCTCAAAGATATGAACGATCTCGTTCATTATTGAACGAGATTACGTTCATATCTTTGAGTGTGGAGTCACCAGCGATGAACGATGCGCGGCCCCGCGCTCGTTCATCGCTGGTGCCCCGTCGGCTGTACATGCAGGCCAATATGGACGAGATCATCCATATTTGCCTGCACTTCAATGGAGCCGGGTGACGGGTCGCCCGGCAGCCGTACCCGCCGTCGGGCAGCTCGGCGGCGGATCTTTATATGTGTAGGGCCCTTTAGTAAATATACCTCTTAATCCCACATTTACTAACGGATGATTTTTGATATTTTTTTTAAAGGATGTCAAGAATCATCTGTTAATAAAAGTGTGATTTAAACCATGAAACACAAAATTTATAAAATAAATCGAGCAAATATTGACCAAAAATCAATCAAAATTGACCCAAATCAACTTTTAGTAAAAATACCCCTTAGTATTTGGTATCACCACTATAAGACTGAATTCCTATATTGGACAACTGAAAACTATTTAAAGCATTTCAGATAACTTGGGTACCTTCATCAGATATGAGTGCTGCTTAGATTACCAAGATAAGGGATAAATCAACATGAAAGCTTGTGGTTAAAATATTTTATATGGTGAACAAAGGGTAGAATTGTCATTGTGGGGCAAATGCAATACTGCAGCTAGTTACTGTGCTGGCCCGATTCAATCAGCAGTGATTAACCCACATGTTAATCACCAAGTGTGCACTTCTACTTGCAGATTCCATGAGAAAAAGGCACCGTCTGGGGTTAACATGTGGGGAAAACTCCAGTGATGCTGCAGTTCACACAGTATTAGTGAGTCTCCCATAATTAACGCCTGATTTTTGACACAGGAAAAAGACTATTTAATTGAATAGCCTTTCCCTGTGCTGCGTATAATATTAGCCAACAATTAGCCACAGGGTAAACCCTGCAATTTTTTTCCTGTTTCTGTCGATGACTATTTGTTATATCACTTTGCTACATGTTTGTGTGGTTGAATATTTAACCACCACTTTCAAAACATCATGTAATATTTATGTCCATGATGCATTAACCCATCACTAGCATTTGCTAGTTGCACTTTAATAGCTAACATAAATGATTTTACTTCTGGCCTGTTGGCACCTTGGCAAGTAGGGACCATTGATTCATATTTAGCAAGACATGAAGCTTAAACCCATCTTTCTGTGGTTACTTTGATTCATGCAATAAAGTATTTTTCCTCGGTCTTCTGGCTGGCAACTCCCAGTGGTAAAATATGTAGGCCACATTTAGCTGTTTTTCCTCTTTTACTCAAACCTTCTGAAGCATCAGACAGAAAATTTTATCCTTCTTGTTATGCTACTCTGTCACAATCTGTGTGGAATTACTGAAACCAAATTTTAACTGCTACCTGACCAAAGTGATAATAATACACACTTGCCTTCTCTCCTGGATCCTGCAGGAAACATATGATTTTTTGGTGCAGTCCCCCACACCCCCGGAAGAGTGGGCACCCCTCCCACATACTGGCCACTTCCCAGTGAAGTAGGCAGAATGGGGAGACTAACACTGGGAATCTTCAGTCAGCAAGGAGGGGCGGACGTTTTGCAATAGAACAATTGAGAGACTGCTGGCTATCTTTTGTTGTTGTGGGTGGGGCCTATCAACTGTCTCCTGTGGTGGCGATGCTGGATCCAGAGGGATCCACGCAGTGTCCGCTGATCTGGTGGGACCTGGTGGAGGCTGTGGGCATGGCAGCGGACCTGGATCCTGGAAGATTTAGTCCTTGTCAGCCTTTACTGCAGAGTTTGGTAGAGGTCAGAGGACAGCCATTGGTGGATTCCAGCGCTGCACTGTGTGCCCAATGGCTTGTTCGTGGTACTATTTATAAAATTCAAGATGGCCGCAGTGAGCCAAGCATGGCTCACAGCATCAGCGCCCTTTCACCTTGGGCTGACTTATATGAGTTTATTAGGAAGTGGGGGCCTGTACTGCACACACTAGCTACATATAATATGATGTGCTACCTAGCAGAGGCATAATACTACAACATAGAAAAAACAGAGCAGGCGCACCACATAACCATTAGAATTAAAATAAATGTAATTATACATCATATCTGAGGTTTTTGGCATAAAATTGGCCAATATTATGAGTCTGCCCGCAGAGCTGGCCCTAACCAATATGATGCCCTAGGCAAGATTTTGGTTGGTGCCCCCTATCACCACCGCTGGTTCCGCCTCTGACCTTGCACCTCTTTCCCAGCACCATCACCCCTCACCCATAGCAGTCCTTATTTTGGGGTTTGTACCCCTTATATTTTAAATAGGAACAGTTCGCACATTTGGCGCACAGCCCAAAAAGGGGTGTGTTTTTGCTGGCAAGGGGCATGGCCACACAATAGTAACCCCAATTCCAATTACGCCATACAGTACTGCAACTTTATTCACATTTTATCATGCGATAGTGTCCATAATTCATATTACATCCCACAGTAGTATCACTTTACCTTATAAACGTTACTCCTCACAGTAGAGCCCCTTATTCACATTACATCACACTGAATTGCTCCTTATTCACATTACACCACACCTATTGCTCTTTATTCACATTAGATGACACAGTAGTGCCCTTTCAATATGCAACGCCACATAGTAGAGCACCTTATACACATAATGCCATACATTAATAATGCATTTATACACAATTCCACACAGTAATGCCCCTTACACATATGAGACACATTAATGTCCTTATAAACATAATGCACCTTACACATTATGACTACCTTTATTAATGCCCTTTTACACATAATGTCCCTTACACATATGCCGCACATTATTAATGCCCTTATACACATAATGACACACATGCCCCCTACACATTTGCTGCACATTATTAGTGCCCCTATTCACATAATGACACACATACAGTAGTACCCTGTTACACATATGCCGCACATTAATAATGCCCTTATACACATAATGACCCACATAGTGCCCCTTTACACATATGTTGCACATTATTAATGCATTTTTAAATGACACACATAATGCTCCTTATACATATTCCGAATACTACTGCACAACCAACCCACTCACATGCACACAGCACTCACACTGCCACTAACATTGGGGCAGATGTATTAACCTGGAGAAGGCATAAGGAAGTGATAAACCAGTGATATGTGCAAGGTGATAAAGGCACCAGCCAATCAGCTCCTAACTGTTAATTTACATATGGGAGCTGATTGGCTGGTGCCTATATCACCTTGCACATATCACTGGTTTATCACTTCCTTATGCCTTCTCCAGGTTAATACATCTGCCCCACTGTGACCTCTGCCTCTGCTTGGATACAGATGTGTCCTCATAAATCTTGCCTCAATGCTAACGTCGGGCACCTTTTTTTTATGAAAATGCATCTTATTTGCATTGTTATGTGGCTAGGATGCACAAGCAGCTTCTGCTGATTAAACTGATATGTAGCATGCCTATATACTGTGTGAGACTGTGGCTGTATCTGCATATGAAATGCTACATACAGAATATAGGCATGCCGCATATCATTTTAATCAGCAGAAGCTGCTGATGCCCCTAGGCATATCAAATGCCCTAGGCAATTGCCTAGTTTGCCTATGCCTATGGCCGGCTCTGTCTGCCCGCCAAACGTGAGGTTAACCTCATTGGGTAGGTCCCTAACATTATAGGAGTTTGCCTCTGGGGTGCAGGGTACCACACAAATAAAGGATATCAGTGTTAGGTAAGTGAAGGTAGCTGATAAGTGTTAGAGAGAGGACAGCAGTGAAGTATCAGAGTGTTAAAAAAGTGAAGGTAGCTGACGTTAAGTGAGAGATAAATAGTGTTAAAAGTGAAAGATAAATATGTGGCTTATACTGTGTATGAGGCAAGAGCTGAAGAAAAAAGATGCCAGATGTTAGTCCTGGGCAAATGGGCTTACAGACTGTCTCTCACCAGGTGAAGGTGCTCTCACCAGAACATTTGGTGTCCTGTCTTTATTTTAATATTTTCTTTATAGGCGAACTACGGATACCATCCGGCCCCAAGGGGACAAAGAGCGTGTGGTTCCCCTGTTTTTCCACTAACACAATCCAGAATGTGGGGACCACCCCGCCATTATTCCACTGGCCCTAGGGCAGTTCCTCATTCACCAATTAAAATGTTATTGTTATTGAACATGTAAGAAAATTCCCAAAAAGATACATTTGTGAATAATCTCAGTTACAATAAAAACAAATAATTATTTACCCCTCCCAGGTATACCCATCTCTAGTGCCAATCAGTGGTGAATTTCCAATTAGGCATGTGAGGTACGTGCCTAAAGGGCCCTACACACTGGCCGATCCGCCGCCGAGCTGCCTGACGGCGGATACGGCCGGATGAGCGACCCGGCGGCGGGGGGGCAGTGACGGGGGGAGTGAAGTTTCTTCACTCCCCCCGTCACGCGGCTACATTGAAGTGCAGGCAAATATGGACGAGATCGTCCATATTGGCCTGCATGCACAGCCGACGGGGGACCAGCGATGAACGAGCGCGGGGCCGCGCATCGTTCATCGCTGGAGCCTCCACACTGAAAGATATGAACGAGTTCTCGTTCATTTATGAACGAGATCGTTCCTATCTTTCAAACAAATCGGCCAGTGTGTAGGGCCTATAAGGGTGGCACTTGTGTGGGGTGGGACTTGAATGCTTGTGATGGTACTGTCAGCCTGAAAAGTACCAGTAACTGCAAAATATTTCCTCTGTACTGTACCATACTGTATGTCACCTTGAATGAAGTGTAAGTGGTAGGACATGCACATACTACCCCTGTAATCTGTCCTACTTAGTAAAAATGTAAACATACAGTAATTAAAAAGTTAAAAATGTCAGATTGACTTTTTTATTATTCTATTAAATTGGCTATCAGCAAAGGAGAGCTTATAACCAATCAATAAAGATAATAAAATTAGGCAAAGGGGAGAGCGGCCATTACTGTTGTGCCTAGGGGCGCCCTCACCCCTAAATCCGCCCCTGGTGCCAAATAGCACTAGGCTGTTCCCCACACATGTAGCAGCTGGGCTGTAGGGTTACTAAAAATAGCATAATGATAGTTGTAATATTGTTCTATTCTGGTGTAATAGAGGTCCTTGTCATGCCCAATTTTAAGGGCTGCCAGAGTATGCGGGCACTTGGAGAACTACAAGTGCTAGCATGCCCTGGCAAACAGGGCCCACTGGCACCAGTAGTGAACCTATAAAAACACAATACACACACACTGAATGTGGATATCTTTTATTTAAAAAATCACTAATCATTTCCCTGGATCTCTTGTTCATAACTTTTTACTTACTAATTCCTTCACCACTTGGTTGGCTTAGTGGCATCAGGTGGCCTTTCTCATGTCCGAAATGCCAACCAGTGGCTGCTGAAAGCTAATCCTCCACCAATCACTGGATTCAGCACACCAATCAAACACTTCCATTGCCGCGGCAATCTCCTGGCTGGGGTACAGATGAATTTTGTAGGATCACCCACCAAGGCAATCTTCCTACAGCCAGAGCCCACAGCAGAAGTAGCAGGGCTGGTGGAAAACATGGTGGAAGAACCCACACACTATAGGTCCCTCCTCTATGGTTCCCTGGGTTGGTCAATATAAAATTAAGGGAGTTTTCACTTGCTCTGTGCTCTCAATTTTGTATAACTAGTCCAAGGGGCCTATTTACTAAGGCTTGGATGGAGATAAAGTTGATGGAGATATAGTCCCAGCCAATCAGCTCCTAACTACCATGTCACAGGCTGTGTTTGAAAATGACATTTAGGAGCCGATTGGCTGGTACTTTATCTCCAGCGACTTTATCTTCATCCAAGGCTTAGTAAATAGACCCCCAAGCTTCTTGGCCTAGTGCTGGTTGTCATTAGTGTGTGTGTATGAGGGGGTGGGGGGTGGGATGGAGAGCACATTATTTTTATTTGGATTTTTGTACATTTTGCAGTTTTAAATATAGAAGTCTTCCTTCTGTAAAAAGCACATCCATAACAGGACATTATTACCGTCAACTCTAGAAGTGTATAGCTGATGCACAGTTTTAATTTTTCATTTTTATGGCCATTATATGATCAAAAAAAAATTTCTTAACTCCCAAATACTTTTTCCATCTGAAATATTATTGCATATACTTTTAATTTAACAAAGAACTCTAAAGGGGGAATTCAAATGTTTGAAAAGTCAGTCAGGTATCTGTTTTTTCCTATCTATTAGATAGGAAAAAACAGACACACAACTGACTTTTCAAACAATTGAATACACCCCTAAATGTGTCTTAAATGCTTTTAGTACTTTAGCTCACTTACAGTACTAAACATTTTATTTAAAAAAAAAAAAAAAAACATACTGGTTATATTTATTAAAGGGATTTTGTGGAAAATTCTCCAAAAACTGCACATTTCTCACAATTTCTGCATGAGGTATTCTATTAATTTATATAATATTTTATTTAAAGATGCACATGTCCAATACAGTGATACAAATGTCAAGACAGAAAAACACAGTAATAACAATACACTGTATATATAAACCCAAGGTTTCCATTAAAATATCAAGGGGAAATACACAGGCAGACAGAGGGGAGGGGGGAGGGTATGGGAAGGGACGAGGGTCCATAGGTCTCCATACGGTAAAACACAAATCAGACAAATAAGCTTCCCAAAGGTGGAAGAGGCCTTATACCATTAGGGCCTAATTCAGCATGGATTGCAGTTTAGGCATTTTGCCATTTGGGCGATTATCGAAAAAGACTGCACATGCGCTGTGTTATGCATTGCGCATGTGTCAGAGCCGTAATTTTAAAGCAATGCGATCGCACATTGATTGACAGGAAGTGAGTGTTTAGGGGTGGTAACATAGCGAGCAAAACTTCTGACAATGAGCAGAACCCCTGAAAGAAGGTACTGTGGCATAGGACATTTTTACAATGTGGGCATAAAATGGTGACAGAGGTATTACTGTGTGGGGCATAATATGGTGGCAGGGGCATAACTGTGGAAGCGTAATATGGTCTCAGGGGCATTACTGTGGGGGCATAATATGATGTCAGGTACATTACTTTGTGGGGAATAATATGGTGACGGGGCATTATTGTGGGGGCATAATATGGTGTCAGGGGCATTACTGTGTGGGCCATAATATGGTGACAGGGACATAACTATGGGGGCATAATATGGTCTCACGGGCATTACTGTGGGGACTTAGTATGGTGCAAGGGGCATTACTTTGTGGGGCATATTATAGTGTTGCCCAAAGTATGTGCACAGGAATTTATATACACATACATATTTTCAGTCCCGGGCCCCACAAATTCAGATGGCAGCCATGACAGCCAGTTGGGCATTGCTAACAACAGGGGGATAGCCTCCTGTTTTAAGTGTCCCTGGCCCCCCAAAGGCTTAATCAGGCCATGTATAGCCCATGTCCCCACAAGCAAATATTGATGAATTGATCACATGATTTCCTATTGTTGCAAAACATGATAAGGCAGGCCGACCCTAGGCGCATTATTGGTCACCCCTCCATCACATCACATTCAGAGCATGATGCCTTCGTAATGCAAAAGTAGCCCCAACATCACCCCCACCACCGCTACCTCCTCCTGCACCACAAGTTGCTGTCTGTGCCTCATGCCCCTAGTGGGAAATCCACCACTGAAGACAGATGCACTCGGTCTATTCATGAAGCAGTGAAAACTGTGAAGAAGTGAGCCAGTGGAGAAGAACCAATCAGCATTGAAGTAACATTTATAATTTGCATACTATAAAATCATACAGAGCAGCTGATTGGTTGCCATGGGCAACTTCTCCACTGGCTCACTTCTCAACTCTTTTCACTGCATCATGAATAGGCCCCGTACTATGCTACCTGAGAACCAATTACGAATAGAGCTGTCAACAGAAATTGTGGGGCCCAGTACAAATGAAATGGCTGCCCAAACCCTCTGCCCAGTTGTTCCTTCTCTCCTCCCATGCCCCATCTTTCTTCAAACTATTCCTGTAAAATGGATCCAATTTTAATGACATATAGGGGGGGTGGATTTATCAAATCTTGGAGAGAGGTAAAATAGAGAAGTTGCTCATAGTAATTAGCTTATAACTGTAATATTTCTAGTACTGTACATGACTAGAAAATGTAAAATGACAGTGAAATGCTGATTGGTAGTTATGCACAACTTCTACACTTTATCTCTCTCCAAGATTTGATAACTCTTCTCCAGAGATTTGTGGTGTAGTAGTGAAAAGATTTAAAGACTATGTAACCCCCACTGCCTTAAGTAATCGTCAGTGATGGGGTAATGGTGGCATAAACCTATGTGTGCCGAGCAGTAGAGAGTGGCTGTGCAGGCAGCAGAGGGGAGGTTGCCATAGAAACTGGTTCCCTTTAACCAGTCTCGAGACAATCAGTTAAAATGGCTCGTGTCCATAGTACGATTCCGGGGCAGAGCTAGGACAAGGCATACAATATACACAGAAAAGCCGCTGATCTGCCAGCAGCAGTCCCTGAGTTAATGCCTCAGTGAAGGAGTACAGACTCTGGTGCTGATGTAACCAGCTGCTAATACAGAGAGGTTCTGACTTATCTGTGAGGAGGGACAGAAAAGTGCTGAGGTCCTGTCAGTAAGGTTACAGAGGATTGAATGGGTGGACATGGTGCTGATCTGATCAGTGTACAGAAAAACATTCAGGGAGATAAAGACATTGGTATACATAGTTAGGCTTGCCAGAAACTGGGACAGTTATGAATTACACAGGTTCTATGGTTGATTAAAACCAGGTGAAATGCGGGTTTGAAGTCAGCCAGCCACAGAACCTGTGTAATTCATGAGTGTCCCGGTTTAAAGGGATAGTATGGTACGCCTGTACATAGCCAGTCCTGTAGCCTTGATTACCAAATGTACCCTCTTCCACAATCTGTAAATTGGCTTCCATAGCAACAAATGTAAATACTTTTGCATTGTAATTTCTTCTTAAACTTTTTCAATTCCACATTATACTTTGGTAGGAGGATTACTTCATCTTTTGGCTATTGAGACACACCTAGACATGGATGTTACAGTTGTATAGCCTCTCAGTGTCGTTTGGCTAGTTCTTGCTTTTATTTGCCCTTATCCAAAGACCTGGTTAATCTCTCATAGTTGTCTTTAGGCTGCCTGGAACTCCCAATTTTATCACTTCCACTTGTGGATCCCAATTTACAATATATATCGTTAATAGTATATTAGTATTCTTCTGTTTATTTTTAGGAGTAAATGTAGTAAATCTTGTAGCAACAATTATTCTGCTTTATTTTCCTTAGCCACGATGACTGGTTGGAACGTGCTTAATGGGCAGAAATGGCTACAGGAAGTCATCCTAAGCATCCATTAAAATGTTACCTTCTAAAATGGAAAAAGCCTAGAGCATTTCCCCTTACCAGCGCTTCATCAATCTCTTGTGTGTTAGTAATATGGTTTCACAAATCAGTAAAGTCCTACAGTATGTCTTGCTATTAAATAGCAAAAGCTTAAAGCTGCTACATTGTATGAATATGCTTAATAGGATGCAGAGAATGTCATTCATCAAAAAACATTTATTTTCAAGTTAATTCTGTCAAATGTAAAGCACTAAATAAGCATGCATGCGCAATGTACTTTAATTTGTGAAAATACCCATCCTTGCCCCTCAAACACGTGCATGTTGCAGGGGCAAGCTTACATTTTGGAACCAATCATTTAAAGTTATTTGCGCTTAGTTTTAAAGGTTTGCAAATGCAGTTGGAAACACGGGTGTGTAAAAAGCAAAAACAAATGAATAAAATTGAAGGTGAAGAAAAAGGGAGAGAGAAAGAATCCACATGCCCAATCCATCCATATTTAGATTGGTCAGAATACTGTACTTTAGATATACTAGTTTACAATTTCTGTCATGTGTGGTGTGTTCAACAATATTTACAGTTCTTATGTTACAGAATGCAGAAAAAAATACTATTTTCCACAAGTAAGGTACTAATTCAAGGTTGATTGCAAAACAAAATTTTCCTCTAATGGGCAAAACAATGTGCACTGCAGGTGGGACAGATATAACATGTGCAGAGAGAGTTAGATTTTGGTGGGTTATATTGTTTCTGTGCAGGGTAAATACTAGCTGCTTTATTTTTACACTGCAATTTAGAATTAAGGTTGAACACACCCCACCCAAATCTAACTCTCTCTGCACATGTTATATATGCCCCACCTGCAGTGCACATGGTTTTGCCCATTAGAGGAAAATTATGTTTTGCACTCAACCTTGAATTAGGCCCCATATGCAAAATATAATCATTTGTGATTTCTACAGTAGTTGCCCAAATTAGTCAAGTAGGTCTAATCCAGTGTGCCAAGAAAGGACCAAATGACTTACCTCATATCTTACATAAGTATTATTATTAATGATTCCTCTGTCCCTTTGTCCTCATAGATTGCAATATTAACGTCTGAATCAATGTATAGATAATACTACAAAACCATTTGATCCTTTTACACTGATTGTTCGGTATTATCTTATTACCTCAAGACCACCTTTCTTGAATATTAAACCTTAATTAATTTCCCACAACTTTTCAGAAATATCTACAGACATCAAAACACTTGATGGTTGGTTGCGAGTCTGCGGGATAATAATGTGCATATTATTCTGGCATGCTTTGTGGATTGATTAATGGGTCTTCGTTTTTTTGGATCTGAAACAAAACCATTTGAAGTTTTAAAAGTATGCTCTCAGTACAGTCTAGCTGTATTTTTCCAGACTCTCCACGAAAGGATTTGTGGAAAAAATTACAGAAAAGGTAAACAAAGTCATAATTAGTGTCCGCTAAGTATTACGTTTGCTGCAATCAGTAAACTTCATAGTCACTGCAACAAGGAATTCTAGCAGACCACATGTTCTGTGCAAGTATCATTAACAAATTTACTGTAGGTTTACTGTAGGTTTAAGTAAGGTATGTTCTAATGCAAAGTGAACAGTAAAACATGAAGCTACATGATGGAAAAAGAACAGTATATGAAATCAACTAACAACAGCAAATCCTACAACAGTAGTTTTTGATTAGGTCAGGGGCAGCTAATTAAAGGGCCCCCAAACTTATATAAGTCAATTAAAAAAAGCGGTACAGGAGGCAGTTTTTTGTGTGTGATGAAACTATATTTAAGATAATGCAGACATTTTTTATTTCAAGTATAAAATGTTTTGATTATTCATATAACTAAATCCTCCTCTACCTTCCTGATGTTTCATTGGGTTTTGGTTTTGCCAAACCGCCCTCGTGTTTTGGTTTAGAATCTGTATTTTTTTTTAAATGGCTAAAAACTGCTAAAAATTACATAATTTGGTCCTGATTTTGTTCCTACAGTATTATTAACCTCAATAACATTCATTTCTAGTCATTTCCAGTCAATTTTGACCACCTCACAGCTCTTAATATTGTTTTCAACAATATTGGCCAAAGAATGCAGTGAGCTGTCTGGTTACTCAGCGGCAAAGCATTGGCACAATCACACAGCAGTTATAGCACATCTATGAAACATTGCCACACAGCAATGGCTTAAAAGGAAAGCATCTATTATGTCATCATCACCAGGAGGAGGTGAAGGAGGCTTCTCTATGAGTACCATGTGAGAAATGTCAGACTCACACATAGCTAACATGGATACCCCTAGATTCTACTCAGGGATTTGTGAATGCTCTTCAGCCTTAGTGTTCTATTTTTTGGGCATTGATTTGTCAGTTGTAATGTGACACATCTACCTCTTTTTTAACATTGTGAATGATTTTGATTTCAGGTACCCATTCCTAAACTTTCTTTTCCCTGGACCAGCTTTAGTAGATGTTGTAGTACTACCATGACTTGCAGCAGCCACAACACTAGTACTTGGTTGCTGCTCCTGCTCTTGTATCGACGGATCATGATCCATATTGACTCAATGCCTATATTTATTAAAGTAGTGGGGCACAGCACCTATTGGGCTTGATTGAATTGAAAGTTGTGTAAAAAAAATAACAGCTTTTTTCACAAATGACAAATTTACACTGCAGACTCACAGAGCTTATATTTATTAACACAGTGTGGCACAGCACCAACTGGGCTCTATTGAATATAGAAGCTGTACAAAAAATCCCCAAGCTTTTTTAGTTTACTCAGAAATTACAAATTCACACTGCAGGCTAACAGTGCTTATATTTATCAATGTAGTGGCATGGCACCTACAAAGCTTATTGAATGCACAAGATGTATGGGGGGAAAAAACATATTTTTCTGGGGGGGTTTACAGATGACCCCAGCGTGCACTATACACCAATAAAGTGTTAATGCTGCCCTGTATTTGGAGCTCTGGGCTGCAATGTAGGCAGTGACAAAAAACACCAGTGTGCTGTGCACCAGGGACATGCAGTGAGCTAAGTGGCTCAGGAGGCACTGGATAACCCCAGAGCCAGATTTACATGCAATATATGAGCCAAAGGGTACATGTGGGCAGTATACACAGGTGCAGCATTATAAACTCCTGGAAATCTTGTGAGTTTTGATTAGAGATGTGTGGAAAGGATACACAGATGAGGCACTGCCTCACCTGCCATAGACGTTTTACTCCAGAGTTTGGGCTATAAAATTATTAGAATAATGCAAAGAAGATATTTCAAACAAATTATCAGTATTTTTCATATATTTTATTCAGTCAAAACTTGCTGTTCTACAGCTAAGCCAATGGTTCTAATGGCTTAATCCACCTCTTCAGGATTTCGGTTGTCTCCTGGATCAATAGTGCCCTTCCACAGCTTCTAATGCTTTAACAGACGAGCGGGCTGTACAAGCTGTGAGCGGAGATGAGCGGGCTGTAAAAGATGTGAGTGGAAGTGGCTGTGCGGGCTGTGATGAGGCAGAAGCGGCTGTGATGAGGTAGAAGTGACATGCACGAGGGTGTGTGCATGTGCACGCAGGAGCCAGGTAGCGCACCGAGCACCGGAGAAAGACGGGTACCGCGAGATCCCCAGGGGGGAGCCAAAATAGTGGATGCATCAGCGGGGGAGACAGGTGCTAAGAGGCGGTGAGCAGCGAGCAAGGTGCCGGGAGAGAAAGCGGCGGGGATCTGACGGAGGCTGGAGCAGGGCTGCTGGAAAGAGTCAACCCATGGAAAGCAGGTAACAATGAGTAGGTGCTGCTGCAGGTGGTCGTGACTCCCCCGGACACCAAGTATCATATTTATTATTGTATTGACTGTTTTCCATTGATACATTTTTATACATTGCATTACCAATTACTTTACTGTGTTGAAAATAGTTTCCCTCCACAGCTAGTCTATAGTATCGTATTGTGTAGCATAGTCTGTACTGTTTGTATTGTATTGCATAGTCTGTATTGTTATGCATTGTTTTTCTAAAGGTACAGAGAGTTAGAGTTTTTAAACAAAATGGGGGTGGCCATGATTGAGAATCTCACTCAGTGTATGTCGTGCATGATGAATGCGCAGCTGGAGCAACCGGCCCAGTGTGAATACATCTGCGCGAGGTGTATGTGAACAGTTGCCCTGGAAGCTCAGGTAACTGATCTAGAGCAAACCGTTATGCGACTGAGGAGTATTCACAATCTCGAGCAGAGCTTAGATAGAACATTGGAGGAGTTGCATGGTGGGCCACCGGAGGATGAGGACAATAAGGTAGCTAGCTGGGTCATGGTTAGAAGGAAGAAGAAGAGGGAGAGAAAGGACATCTCTGATCTTCCAAACCCCAATAAATTTGCCCGACTGGACGAAGATTCTGGGGATGGTAGTGAGGAAATTACGGCACTGGAAGATACCACTCCCTCTAGCAACCGGAGGAGCGGTCCCTCCAGAACAAAGGTAACAAAAGAAAGCAAGGTACCTAGTCAGATTGTGGTGGTAGGGGATTCTATTATCAGGAAGACAGACAAGGCAATCTGCTACCAGGACTGGGATTGCCATACAGTCTGTTGTCTCCCGGGTGCTCGGGTATGGCACATTGCGGTAGAAAGATTGTTGGGAGGGGCTGGGAACGACCCAGTGGTCTTGGTGCACGTTGGCACCAACGACAAAGTTAGTGGTAGGTGGGATGTCCTTAAGAAAGATTATAGAGACCTAGGCCAAAAATTAAAGGCAATGACGCGCTAGTCCAGGAAGGCAGAGGGAGATTAGGGAGGTAAATGTGTGGCTCAGGGACTGGTTTAGTAAAGAGGGGTTTGTGTTCTTAGAACACTGGGTGGACTTCTCAGTCAGGCACCATCTTTTTTGTCGCGATAGATTGCACCTGAATGAGGAGGAGGCAACGGTGCTGGGCGGAAGGATGGTTAGAAGGTTGGAGGAGATTTTAAACTAGGTGCCTGGGGGGAGGGATTAGAAAGAATTAGTGGGACAACTAGAGAGCAAAGAAAAGTGGGATGTATAAAGTATAATGGGGGTGGAGAGGGGGGAAGGAGAAAAATAGTCAGCGATGGTAATTTAAGGGAAACTCAGGTTCCTAAGGAAACGTATTCTACAACAAAACTTGGGTATCAGGGAATTACTTAAGTGTATGATTGCAAATGCAAAAAGCCTGACAAGTAAAATGGGTGAATTAGAAACAATTGCACTTAATGACCATTATGATATAATGGGCATTACAGAAACATGGTGGGATGATTCTCATGACTGGGCGGCAAACATGGAGAGATAGCACTAATAAAAATGGAGGGGGTGTTTGTCTTTATGTTAAACCATTCTTAAAACCGTATTTAAAAGAGGTCATTTACGAGGGGACTGGAGATAACGTGGAGTCATTATGGGTTGAGATTTTGAGTGGGGGTAAAGATACAAAACATTTTTTTAATAGGGACATGCCATAAACAAATCTTACAACTCTTGCAGCAAATTGAAAAAGCTGCAGGAATGGGGGACGTCATTATTGTTGGGGACTTTAATTACCCAGACATAAACTGGAACAGTAAATACAACTAGGGGTAACAGGTTCTTAAACATGCTAAAAGATCATTACTTGTCCCAGTTAATCCAGGAACCAACTAGGCATAGGGCTATACTGGACCTAGCACTAACTAATAATGAGGAAATAATAACAAATACTAAAATAGGGGAGACCCTAGGAAATAGCGATCACAATATGATCACATTCGATATCAGCTTCCAAAAACAACAATATAAGAGTCTAACTAAGACTTTTAACTTTGGGAAAGCTAATTTCATATTGCTGAAACAAGAAATGAAGGACATCAATTGGGAAATTGTATTTCATGGTAAGAATACTGCTAAAATGTGGGATATTTTTACAACTGTGCTCAATAAGTACACTCAATTGTATATTCAACAAAAACAGGAGTAGTAAATTCAAACCGATGTGGCTTAATAAGAAGGTCAAGGAACAAATGGATAAAAAAAGGTGTGCTTTCATAGCATTTAAGTCTGACGGAACAGTGTAATCATTCCAGTTCTACAAGGAATGTAATAAAAAATGCAAAAAAGAAATCAGAGCAGCTAAAATAGAAAACGAAAAACAAATCACAAAGTAGAGTAAAACAAACCCCAAAAAGTTCTTTAAGTATATTAACGGTAAAAGGTTAAAAAGAGAAAATATTGGCCCTTTAAAGGGCGAGTTGGATGTCTTGATTAATGATAGGGAAAAAGCGGATTAATTTAATAAATTATTTTCATCACTATTCATGAATGAGGACAGGTTGACGAGAGTAGAGCATAACATAAGCTACATTAATGACCCATTGCTAGGTACTTGGTTAAACGATGAAGTAGTCCAGGAGATAAATAAATCTCCTGGGCCAGATGGACTCCACCCCGGGGTTCTTATGGAACTTAACGTAGAGATATCGAGACCCCTATATTTGATTTTCAGCGAGTCAATTAGATCAGGAATGATGCCAAAGGACTGGCGTATAGCAGAGGTAGTCCCAATATTTAAAAAGGGTATTAAAACTCACCCCGGTAACTATAGACCGGTAAGTTTGACATCTATAGTGGGGAAAATACTAGAAGGTATATTAAGGCATAGCATACTAGAGTACTTGGATACCTCCAAGGTTATTACTAGGAATCAGCATGGTTTTGTGAAGGACAGGTCATGTCAAACTAACTTAATAAGCTTCTACGAGAAAGTGAGCAATAATATTGATCAGGGTCAAGCAGTGGATGTGATCTTTTTGGACTTTGCTAAGGCCTTTGACAAAGTTCAACATAAGAGACTAATTCTCAAATTAAGTGAGCTTGGGGTAGGAGACACTATTTGTACTTGGGTGAGTAATTGGCTGTTCAATAGGGAACAGTGAGTGGGGATTAATGGGATGTACTCTGAATGGGCTTCAGTGCTCAGTGGAATACCGCAGGGTTCAGTACTCGGACCATTGTTGTTTTACATATTAATTAATGACCTAGGAGAGGGACTGGAAAGCACAGTGTCAATTTTCGCAGATGATACTAAACTATGTAGAGTAATTAATTCAGACAAGGATGTTGAGTCTCTACAGAATGACTTATCTAGACTTGAGGTCTGGGCGGATAAATGGAGAATGAGGTTCAATATAGACAAATGTAAAGTTATGCACTTTGAGACTAAGAACAATCAGGCAGCCTATAAACTAAATGGGGAAAATGTAGGGATATTGGTAGTTGAAAAAGATTTGGGAGTGCTCATCGATAATAAACTTAGTAGCAGTACGCAATGTCCAAATGCAGCAACAAAAGCTAATTAGGTGTTAGCATGCATAAAACGGGGAATGGAGACAAGGGATGAGAGTGCAATCCTTCCACTGTATAAATCATTGGTGCGGCCACATCTGGAATATTGTGTACAGTTCTTGGCACCTCACTATAAAAAAGATATCTTGCAACTTGAAAGGGTTCAAAGGCGAGCCACTAAACGTGTTAAAGGGTTAGAGGTACTGGATTATGAGGAAAGACTAATAAGGTTAGATATGTTTACATTGGAAAAGAGACAACTGAGAGGGGACATTATTAATATTTTTAAATACATTAAGGGACAATACAAGGATTTATCAACCGATTTGTTTATCAAAAAAACAATACATAGGACACGAGGACACCCCCTGAGGTTAGAAGAAAAAAAATTCCATACACAACAGAGAAAATGGTTCTTCACAGTAAGAACAGTAAGGATTTGGAATTCTCTGCCAGAGAAGGTAGTAATGGTGGACTCAATCAATGTTTAAAAATGGATTAGATAAATTCCTAGCGGAAAAAAATATCCAAGGATACAGCATTTAATTAATATAAAAATTATAACACAGTTTGAACTCGATGGACATTTGTCTTTTTTCAACCTCAACAACTATGTAACTATGTAACTTCATTTCTATAGCGAATTTCCAAGTAGAGCAGTTTACTGAGCCTTTCAATTTTATGACGCTCATGCTTGCCTTTGGAGTATACATTTTTACCTTCAATACAAAGTTGTAACCCTGTTAAATGTGTCCTTCACAGGTGCAGTCCTGTGCCCATAACCTTTTAACAAATGCCTACAAGGTGGTAGGTGCATAGGAGATGTGATCAAGGAGGATAGTCCACACTCCAAATCAGAGTTGGTTGTATTGAAGATAACAGGATGCCGGTGATAGAAGATAAGGTATGAATCTCTCATGGGCTAAGTACTGTACAGCTGTACAGCACTGTGATTCTCCAATACCACAGTGACAGACTGGGGCGTATGCAGATCTTTTATAAAACCAAGTAAACAACATGAACCTGTTGTCTAATCAACCTGACCTATAAGTCTGGCGAATCAGACATGTGATGTTATTGTGGCTGAAGAGTCGTGCACAATAACACTCAGTTAAGAGAGTTAATGATTACTGATGAGCGCCTGAAATTTTTCGGGTTTTGTGTTTTGGTTTTGGGTTCGGTTCCGCGGCCGTGTTTTGGGTTCGAACGCGTTTTGGCAAAACCTCACCGAATTTTTTTTGTCGGATTCGGGTGTGTTTTGGATTCGGGTGTTTTTTTCAAAAAACACTAAAAAACAGCTTAAATCATAGAATTTGGGGGTCATTTTGATCCCAAAGTATTATTAACCTCAAAAACCATAATTTACACTCATTTTCAGTCTATTCTGAATACCTCACACCTCACAATATTATTTTTAGTCCTAAAATTTGCACCGAGGTCGCTGTGTGAGTAAGATAAGCGACCCTAGTGGCCGACACAAACACCGGGCCCATCTAGGAGTGGCACTGCAGTGTCACGCAGGATGTCCCTTCCAAAAAACCCTCCCCAAACAGCACATGACGCAAAGAAAAAAAGAGGCGCAATGAGGTAGCTGTGTGAGTAAGATTAGCGACCCTAGTGGCCAACACAAACACCGGGCCCATCTAGGAGTGGCACTGCAGTGTCACGCAGGATGTCCCTTCCAAAAAACCCTCCCCAAACAGCACAGGACGCAAAGAAAAAAAGAGGCGCAATGAGGTAGCTGTGTGAGTAAGATTAGCGACCCTAGTGGCCGACACAAACACCGGGCCCATCTAGGAGTGGCACTGCAGTGTCACGCAGGATGTCCCTTCCAAAAAACCCTCCCCAAACAGCACATGACGCAAATAAAAAAAGAGGCGCAATGAGGTAGCTGTGTGAGTAAGATTAGCGACCCTAGTGGCCGACACAAACACCGGGCCAATCTAGGAGTGGCACTGCAGTGTCACGCAGGATGTCCCTTCCAAAAAACCCTCCCCAAACAGCACATGACGCAAAGAAAAAAAGAGGCGCAATGAGGTAGCTGTGTGAGTAAGATTAGCGACCCTAGTGGCCGACACAAACACCGGGCCCATCTAGGAGTGGCACTGCAGTGTCACGCAGGATGTCCCTTCCAAAAAACCCTCCCCAAACAGCACATGACGCAAAGAAAAAAAGAGGCGCAATGAGGTAGCTGTGTGAGTAAGATTAGCGACCCTAGTGGCCGACACAAACACCGGGCCCATCTAGGAGTGGCACTGCAGTGTCACGCAGGATGTCCCTTCCAAAAAACCCTCCCCAAACAGCACATGACGCAAAGAAAAAAAGAGGCGCAATGAGGTAGCTGACTGTGTGAGTAAGATTAGCGACCCTAGTGGCCGACACAAACACCGGGCCCATCTAGGAGTGGCACTGCAGTGTCACGCAGGATGTCCCTTCCAAAAAACCCTCCCCAATCAGCACATGATGCAAAGAAAAAGAAAAGAAAAAAGAGGTGCAAGATGGAATTGTCCTTGGGCCCTCCCACCCACCCTTATGTTGTATAAACAAAACAGGACATGCACACTTTAACCAACCCATCATTTCAGTGACAGGGTCTGCCACACGACTGTGACTGATATGACGGGTTGGTTTGGACCCCCCCCAAAAAAGAAGCAATTAATCTCTCCTTGCACAAACTGGCTCTACAGAGGCAAGATGTCCACCTCATCTTCACCCTCCGATATATCACCGTGTACATCCCCCTCCTCACAGATTATCAATTCGTCCCCACTGGAATCCACCATCTCAGCTCCCTGTGTACTTTGCGGAGGCAATTGCTGCTGGTCAATGTCTCCGCGGAGGAATTGATTATAATTCATTTTAATGAACATCATCTTCTCCACATTTTCTGGATGTAACCTCGTACGCCGATTGCTGACAAGGTGAGCGGCGGCACTAAACACTCTTTCGGAGTACACACTTGTGGGAGGGCAACTTAGGTAGAATAAAGCCAGTTTGTGCAAGGGCCTCCAAATTGCCTCTTTTTCCTGCCAGTATAAGTACGGACTGTGTGACGTGCCTACTTGGATGCGGTCACTCATATAATCCTCCACCATTCTATCAATGTTGAGAGAATCATATGCAGTGACAGTAGACGACATGTCCGTAATCGTTGTCAGGTCCTTCAGTCCGGACCAGATGTCAGCATCAGCAGTCGCTCCAGACTGCCCTGCATCACCGCCAGCGGGTGGGCTCGGAATTCTGAGCCTTTTCCTCGCACCCCCAGTTGCGGGAGAATGTGAAGGAGGAGATGTTGACAGGTCGCGTTCCGCTTGACTTGACAATTTTGTCACCAGCAGGTCTTTCAACCCCAGCAGACCTGTGTCTGCCGGAAAGAGAGATCCAAGGTAGGCTTTAAATCTAGGATCGAGCACGGTGGCCAAAATGTAGTGCTCTGATTTCAACAGATTGACCACCCGTGAATCCTTGTTAAGCGAATTAAGGGCTGCATCCACAAGTCCCACATGCCTAGCGGAATCGCTCCCTTTTAGCTCCTTCTTCAATGCCTCCAGCTTCTTCTGCAAAAGCCTGATGAGGGGAATGACCTGACTCAGGCTGGCAGTGTCTGAACTGACTTCACGTGTGGCAAGTTCAAAGGGCATCAGAACCTTGCACAACGTTGAAATCATTCTCCACTGCACTTGAGACAGGTGCATTCCACCTACTATATCGTGCTCAATTGTATAGGCTTGAATGGCCTTTTGCTGCTCCTCCAACCTCTGAAGCATATAGAGGGTTGAATTCCACCTCGTTACCACTTCTTGCTTCAGATGATGGCAGGGCAGGTTCAGTAGTTTTTGGTGGTGCTCCAGTCTTCTGTACGTGGTGCCTGTACGCCGAAAGTGTCCCGCAATTTTTCTGGCCACCGACAGCATCTCTTGCACGCCCCTGTCGTTTTTTAAAAAATTCTGCACCACCAAATTCAAGGTATGTGCAAAACATGGGACGTGCTGGAATTTGCCCATATTTAATGCACACACAATATTGCTGGCGTTGTCCGATGCCACAAATCCACAGGAGAGTCCAATTGGGGTAAGCCATTCCGCGATGATCTTCCTCAGTTGCCGTAAGAGGTTTTCAGCTGTGTGCGTATTCTGGAAAGCGGTGATACAAAGCGTAGCCTGCCTAGGAAAGAGTTGGCGTTTGCGAGATGCTGCTACTTTTGCCGCCGCTGCTGTTCTTGCGGCGGGAGTCCATACATCTACCCAGTGGGCTGTCACAGTCATATAGTCCTGACCCTGCCCTGCTCCACTTGTCCACATGTCCGTGGTTAAGTGGACATTGGGTACAACTGCATTTTTTAGGACACTGGTGAGTCTTTTTCTGACGTCCGTGTACATTCTCGGTATCGCCTGCCTAGAGAAGTGGAACCTAGATGGTATTTGGTAACGGGGGCACACTGCCTCAATAAATTGTCTAGTTCCCTGTGAACTAACGGCGGATACCGGACGCACGTCTAACACCAACATAGTTGTCAAGGACTCAGTTATCCGCTTTGCAGTAGGATGACTGCTGTGATATTTCATCTTCCTCGCAAAGGACTGTTGAACAGTCAATTGCTTACTGGAAGTAGTACAAGTGGGCTTACGACTTCCCCTCTGGGATGTCCATCGACTCCCAGCGGCAACAACAGCAGCGCCAGCAGCAGTAGGCGTTACACGCAAGGATGCATCGGAGGAATCCCAGGCAGGAGAGGACTCGTCAGAATTGCCAGTGACATGGCCTGCAGGACTATTGGCATTCCTGGGGAAGGAGGAAATTGACACTGAGGGAGTTGGTGGGGTGGTTTGCGTGAGCTTGGTTACAAGAGGAAGGGATTTACTGGTCAGTGGACTGCTTCCGCTGTCACCCAAAGTTTTTGAACTTGTCACTGACTTATTATGAATGCGCTGCAGGTGACGTATAAGGGAGGATGTTCCGAGGTGGTTAACGTCCTTACCCCTACTTATTACAGCTTGACAAAGGGAACACACGGCTTGACACCTGTTGTCCGCATTTCTGGTGAAATACCTCCACACCGAAGAGCTGATTTTTTTGGTATTTTCACCTGGCATGTCAACGGCCATATTCCTCCCACGGACAACAGGTGTCTCCCCGGGTGCCTGACTTAAACAAACCACCTCACCATCAGAATCCTCCTGGTCAATTTCCTCCCCAGCGCCAGCAACACCCATATCCTCCTCATCCTGGTGTACTTCAACACTGACATCTTCAATCTGACTATCAGGAACTGGACTGCGGGTGCTCCTTCCAGCACTTGCAGGGGGCGTGAAAATGGTGGAAGGCGCATGCTCTTCACGTCCAGTGTTGGGAAGGTCAGGCATCGCAACCGACACAATTGGACTCTCCTTGTGGATTTGGGATTTCAAAGAACGCACAGTTCTTTGCGGTGCTTTTGCCAGCTTGAGTCTTTTCAGTTTTCTAGCGAGAGGCTGAGTGCTTCCATCCTCATGTGAAGCTGAACCACTAGCCATGAACATAGGCCAGGGCCTCAGCCGTTCCTTGCCACTCCGTGTGGTAAATGGCATATTGGCAAGTTTACGCTTCTCCTCCGACAATTTTATTTTAGGTTTTGGAGTCCTTTTTTTACTGATATTTGGTGTTTTGGTTTTGACATGCTCTGTACTATGCCATTGGGCATCGGCCTTGGCAGACGACGTTGCTGGCATTTCATCGTCTCGGCCATGACTAGTGGCAGCAGCTTCAGCACGAGGTGGAAGTGGATCTTGATCTTTCCCTAATTTTGGAACCTCAACATTTTTGTTCTCCATATTTTAATAGGCACAACTAAAAGGCACCTCAGGTAAACAATGGAGATGGATGGATTGGATACTAGTATACAATTATGGACGGGCTGCCGAGTGCCGACACAGAGGTAGCCACAGCCGTGAACTACCGCACTGTACTGTGTCTGCTGCTAATATATAGACTGGTTGATAAAGAGATAGTATACTCGTAACTAGTATGTATGTATAAAGAAAGAAAAAAAAACCACGGTTAGGTGGTATATACAATTATGGACGGGCTGCCGAGTGCCGACACAGAGGTAGCCACAGCCGTGAACTACCGCACTGTACTGTGTCTGCTGCTAATATAGACTGGTTGATAAAGAGATAGTATACTCGTAACTAGTATGTATGTATAAAGAAAGAAAAAAAAACCACGGTTAGGTGGTATATACAATTATGGACGGGCTGCCGAGTGCCGACACAGAGGTAGCCACAGCCGTGAACTACCGCACTGTACTGTGTCTGCTGCTAATATATAGACTGGTTGATAAAGAGATAGTATACTCGTAACTAGTATGTATGTATAAAGAAAGAAAAAAAACCACGGTTAGGTGGTATATACAATTATGGACGGGCTGCCGAGTGCCGACACAGAGGTAGCCACAGCCGTGAACTACCGCACTGTACTGTGTCTGCTGCTAATATATAGACTGGTTGATAAAGAGATAGTATACTCGTAACTAGTATGTATGTATAAAGAAAGAAAAAAAAACCACGGTTAGGTGGTATATACAATTATGGACGGGCTGCCGAGTGCCGACACAGAGGTAGCCACAGCCGTGAACTACCGCACTGTACTGTGTCTGCTGCTAATATATAGACTGGTTGATAAAGAGATAGTATACTCGTAACTAGTATGTATGTATAAAGAAAGAAAAAAAAACCACGGTTAGGTGGTATATACAATTATGGACGGGCTGCCGAGTGCCGACACAGAGGTAGCCACAGCCGTGAACTACCGCACTGTACTGTGTCTGCTGCTAATATATAGACTGGTTGATAAAGAGATAGTATACTCGTAACTAGTATGTATGTATAAAGAAAGAAAAAAAAACCACGGTTAGGTGGTATATACAATTATGGACGGGCTGCCGAGTGCCGACACAGAGGTAGCCACAGCCGTGAACTACCGCACTGTACTGTGTCTGCTGCTAATATATAGACTGGTTGATAAAGAGATAGTATACTCGTAACTAGTATGTATGTATAAAGAAAGAAAAAAAAACCACGGTTAGGTGGTATATACAATTATGGACGGGCTGCCGAGTGCCGACACAGAGGTAGCCACAGCCGTGAACTACCGCACTGTACTGTGTCTGCTGCTAATATATAGACTGGTTGATAAAGAGATAGTATACTCGTAACTAGTATGTATGTATAAAGAAAGAAAAAAAAACCACGGTTAGGTGGTATATACAATTATGGACGGGCTGCCGAGTGCCGACACAGAGGTAGCCACAGCCGTGAACTACCGCACTGTACTGTGTCTGCTGCTAATATATAGACTGGTTGATAAAGAGATAGTATACTCGTAACTAGTATGTATGTATAAAGAAAGAAAAAAAAACCACGGTTAGGTGGTATATACAATTATGGACGGGCTGCCGAGTGCCGACACAGAGGTAGCCACAGCCGTGAACTACCGCACTGTACTGTGTCTGCTGCTAATATATAGACTGGTTGATAAAGAGATAGTATACTCGTAACTAGTATGTATGTATAAAGAAAGAAAAAAAAACCACGGTTAGGTGGTATATACAATTATGGACGGGCTGCCGAGTGCCGACACAGAGGTAGCCTCAGCCGTGAACTACCGCACTGTACTGTGTCTGCTGCTAATATATAGACTGGTTGATAAAGAGATAGTATACTCGTAACTAGTATGTATGTATAAAGAAAGAAAAAAAAACCACGGTTAGGTGGTATATACAATTATGGACGGGCTGCCGAGTGCCGACACAGAGGTAGCCACAGCCGTGAACTACCGCACTGTACTGTGTCTGCTGCTAATATATAGACTGGTTGATAAAGAGATAGTATACTCGTAACTAGTATGTATGTATAAAGAAAGAAAAAAAAAACCACGGTTAGGTGGTATATACAATTATGGACGGGCTGCCGAGTGCCGACACAGAGGTAGCCACAGCCGTGAACTACCGCACTGTACTGTGTCTGCTGCTAATATAGACTGGTTGATAAAGAGATAGTATACTAACTAGTATGTATGTATAAAGAAAGAAAAAAAAACCACGGTTAGGTGGTATATACAATTATGGACGGGCTGCCGAGTGCCGACACAGAGGTAGCCACAGCCGTGAACTACCGCACTGTACTGTGTCTGCTGCTAATATAGACTGGTTGATAAAGAGATAGTATACTACTAATATTATATATACTGGTGGTCAGGTCACTGGTCACTAGTCACACTGGCAGTGGCACTCCTGCAGCAAAAGTGTGCACTGTTTTAATATAATATTATGTACTCCTGGCTCCTGCTATAACCTATAACTGGCACTGCAGTAGTGCTCCCCAGTCTCCCCCACAATTATAAGCTGTGTGAGCTGAGCAGTCAGACAGATATATAATATATATAGATGATGCAGCACACTGGCCTGAGCCTGAGCAGTGCACACAGATATGGTATGTGACTGACTGAGTCACTGTGTGTATCGCTTTTTTCAGGCAGAGAACGGATATATTAAATAAACTGCACTGTGTGTCTGGTGGTCACTCACTATATAATATATTATGTACTCCTGGCTCCTGCTATAACCTATAACTGGCACTGCAGTAGTGCTCCCCAGTCTCCCCCACAATTATAAGCTGTGTGAGCTGAGCAGTCAGACAGATAATCAGATATATATAATATTATATATAGATAATAGATGATGCAGCACACTGGCCTGAGCCTGAGCAGTGCACACAGATATGGTATGTGACTGAGTCACTGTGTGCTGTGTATCGCTTTTTTCAGGCAGAGAACGGATTATAAATAAAACTGGTGGTCACTATCAGCAAAACTCTGCACTGTACTGAGTACTCCTAATGCTCCCCAAAATTAGTAAATCAAGTGTTTCTCTAATCTATTCTAAACGGAGAGGACGCCAGCCACGTCCTCTCCCTATCAATCTCAATGCACGTGTGAAAATGGCGGCGACGCGCGGCTCCTTATATAGAATCCGAGTCTCGCGATAGAATCCGAGCCTCGCGAGAATCCGACAGCGTCATAATGACGTTCGGGCGCGCTCGGGTTAACCGAGCAAGGCGGGAAGATCCGAGTCGCTCGGACCCGTGAAAAAAAACATGAAGTTCGTGCGGGTTCGGATTCAGAGAAACCGAACCCGCTCATCTCTATTAATGATGCCATACAATCTACTGTATATCTCCCATCACAACTGGATAATAAATATTGGACTCTCTGAGAGCATTGCTTTAGCACTTGCATTGAGTGGCATTTCTCCTACAGTAATGGCTCCTGTTCCATTTATGTAGTGGTAATTGTTGTGTTTTCATGACTAGCAGCTTGCAGATGTCAGAGCCTCAGATAGCATACCAGGAGTGTGGCAGTGGAAGAGTGCACTGATACAGAGGGTAGAAGCATCCACTCAACCTGTTAAGGGAGCATAGCCATAGCTACTGGGGTACTTCTCTGTGTTAGATATCACCCCTGGTAGCAATAAGTGCAGAGTTAATAGAAAGAACTAGTATTAGGACAGATGTAATAAGCCTGAAGAAGTGATAAATTGGAAAGTGATAATGCACCAGCCAGTCAGCACCTGTCATTTTTCAAACCCAGCCTTAACTTACGTTAGGAGTTGATTGGCTGGTGCGTTATCACCTTCCACTTTATCACTTCTCCAATACATCTGCTCCATGGTTCTTTACAGGCAGCCTACAGGTCCCAGTAAGCATGCCTCAGGAAGTGGCCACTTGTGTCTCATCCACACTCATTATTCAGTCACATTCATAATTGCTTTTTGGGCTGCACCCACTCTTTGGAATGCCCTCCCATGCACAATGAGACTCTCCTCTACTCTCCAAACCCTCAAGTGTTCCCTGAAAACTCACCTCTTCAGGCAAGCTTATAAAAGTCTGGAACCGCCAACATAACTTTCATAAACTTTCCTATTCAATTACTTCCCCACTGTAGAGTCCACTCATATCCTCAAATATTTGCTCGATCTTCACTTTTCAATGCTCCTGACCCCAGGTCAGCACTGCTGTGTGACCATATCATACAGCCCACAAAGAACCGTTGCAATTTGGTGGACCTTAATGCAATAGATAATACCTGTCCTTGTGCATCAATGCCTGCTTCCCTATAAAATGTAAATTCTGTGAGCAGGGCCTACCTACCTCTGTGACTATCTGTTATTACCCAGTCTTGTTTTTATCACTGTTTCCATTTGTAAAGTGCAACAGAATTTGCTGCGCTATATAAATAAATGTAAATAGATTAATACATAATAAATAATGGGGCAGATGCATTAACCTGGAGAAGGCATAAGGAAGTGATAAACCAGTGATATGTGCAAGGTGATAAAGGCACCAGCCAATCAGATCCTAACTGTTAATTTACATATTGGAGCTGATTGGCTGGTGGCTTTATCACCTTGCACATATCACTGGTTTATCACTTCCTTATGCCTTCTCCAGGTTAATACATCTGCCCCTGTGTGTCTTATGCTCACCTAAAAACCATGCTACTCCCGCATTGACTAGAGCAAACTTTACCTACATGCAGAGATCCTTTATGTTTTCGATCTGTATTGATTTTGTCAAAACCGCCCTTGCAGTTTTGGTTTTGGATCTGTATTTTTTTTTTTCATAAATCATAAAAACAGCTAAAATTACAGAATTTTGCCATGTTTTTGTTCCTACTGTATTATTAACCTCAATAACATTCATTTTCACTCATTTCCAGTCAATTTTGACCACCTCACAATATTGTTTTCATCTAGTGTTGGATCTTGCAGGTTTTGGATTCCATATAAGGGAGGTTTTGGATTCCATATAAGGGAGCTGCAGCTGGGACTTTTTCACTCCCTTTCTGACAGGATGTCTGCAATAAAGTAGAAATATATATTTTTCATTGTTTGTACTGTGGTCAAAATTGCCTGGAAAATTAATGTTATTTGGGTTAATAATACATCATACTCTAGGAACAAAAAAAACAAAAAAAAAAACAAATCATGTGATATTAGCTTTTTCTGTAAATGTTATTTAAAAAATAATATGAAACCAAGATCAGCAAAAATGGTCTGACACAGAACATTATCAATAACTAGATCCAGGGCCAAAGGGAGGTAGAGAATGTATGTAGTGAAAGGATGGATTGATTAGTAATTTAAATTAATTTGTTTTTAAAAATGTAAATTAATCATTGGGGGCATTGGTGATGGTCTTTATTGCATAGAAAACATTTTTTATTGGTTATTGCACTAACCTGACTTTTATTTTTTCTTTGATTTTACATGCCCTGACTTAAGCCGTCTATGCCCTTGGCCATCGGCCTTAGTAGATGACGTTGATGGACTTGTATCATCATGACTGGTGGCAGCATCTGCAGCCCTAGTATGTGCTTCCTGCTCTCCTCTTAATTGTTCATCCTCCATATCTATCAACAAACACAAACCAAGGGGCAGATGTATTAACCTGGAGAAGGCATAAGGAAGTGATAAACCAGTGATATGTGCAAGGTGATAAAGGCACCAGCCAATCAGATCCTAACTGTTAATTTACATATTGGAGCTGACTGGCTGGTGCCTTTATCACCTTGCAATTATCACTGGTTTATCACTTCCTTATGTCTTCTCCAGGTTAATACATCTGCCCCCAAGTGCGGTACAGCACATAAAACAATTTCTACAAAAAATGTCTTACCCACAGTGTCACAATGCGTGTATGAGTCAGAGATAAAAATCTAACACTACAGTGTCACACAATATGTGTGTGAGTCAGAAATAGTAATCAAACACTGTGGTTTCATTTCATCAACAGTGTCGCACAATACATGTATGAGTACGAAATAAAATATATTACTGTGGTACCTGTCACAGTCTTGGTAATTAAACAGATGTTCTTACCTCTCAAGTGCCTGTCCAAGCTGTCACTATGCTCCAGGTCCGGTTGCTATCAGCGTGGTCTGCTTCCACTGCATAGTGTGGCAGATCTGCAGCCACATGTGACACAAACATAGTTTTCCTCCTAAACCAAACATGGGTGCTGCCATGTTTTATCCAGTCATTTGATTCCAGTGAGCCTATCCTGAGCATCCTGCTGTCCATCTAATAATCCCAGCCAATCCTTGCACACTGGCTGCTATAAGAATGCTGGGTAAAGACTGCCTGATCACCAGTGCTATGATTGTCATACCCTGTATGGTTGTTTGCTCTCAGCTGCTTCCAGGTTACCTTGCTCCAGGAGATTCCACTCTGTCCTGAGACTTGAGTTCAATCCAGCTTGCAGCTCTGCCTCCCTCAACGGTGTTCCGCCATCAATACTCAGCTCCATCAGTGTTCCACCATCGATACTCAGCTCCATTGGTGTTCTGCCATTGATACTCAGCTCCATTGGTGTTCCACCATCGATCTCTAGCTCCTTCTGTGTTTCGCCATCAATCTCCAGCTCCATCAGTGTTCCACCATCGATCTCTAGCTCCTTCTGTGTTTTGCCATCAATCTCCAGCTCCATCGGTATTCCGCCATCGATCTCAAGCTACAGTGGTGTTCTGCACCAATATCCAGTATCATCGGTATCCAGGCTTGGACTGGCCCACAGGGGTACAGAGGAAACCACCGGTGGGCCCCACTGCCTGAGGGCCCACCTCCTACTCTAAGGATCAGGTTCTAGACTGTGCACTTGAATTATACATTATACATATGTTACCTTATACTGGAATATGGTATATTTTCTACAGTGCATTGCTGTTATTAATCTGGTACATTATCATGCATGCAGCAGCTGAATTTACTGTATATATTTATGAAGAGGCCCAGATGTTACACTCTCTAATGGTTAGTCAAACCAATGAAGTGGCAGGCCACCCCCCCCTCAGCAGACTGGCCACACCCCTAAATACGGGCCTCTATCACTGCATTCCCCCGGTGGGCGCTACATGCCCCAGTCCGACACTGTCGGTATCCATCTCGCCTCCAGTGGTCAGTAACCTTGTGCTCATTCATATTAGGACTTCATCAGTGGTTTACACTGCATTTAAGTCTGCTGCTGTGAGCTTATTTATGTTGGGACTTCATCAGTGGTTTACACTGCATCTAAAGTCCATTGTTGTGTGCTCACACATATTGTGACTTCATTAGTGGTTCACACTACATACGATATTACATCTTGCCATCAATGTTACATTTGCTACAGCATTGCCTCAGTTCCTATGCCATGTTACTGCATTATCTGTGATACCGACTATCTGAGTCTATTATCATCTGCCACTATCTGTACCATCTTGCGTGCTGAATAAAAAGACTTATTTTATTTTACAATCTCCTCTGTTCTGGTCACGCCTTCGGGCCTACGCTCAAGTACACCACATCCTGGTTATGTAAAAGCTCCCAGGTTCACATACCAGTCAGCCCCTATGCCTGAGATCTCTACTGGTCAGAGTCAGACCTCAGGTGTGACAGTAAGCACTGGCCAAATGGATTCAGCCGGAGAACAGACCCCACCCACCGCCCTGTACAATTGTTGTCAGCTCGTCTGCGCAGGCTCAGGTAATTCATTGTCTGCAATAATTTAGGCTGGATAATTTACAGGCTACCCTCCGTGGTTCAGGGGCTCCCAGTGTACCTCTGGTGGACTCGTCACCTCCAACTGCTACAGCTGTTCCTCATCTCCACCTGCCGGCTCCTGGTAAATTCAATGGTTCCTCTAAAGCCTGACCCCCCCCCCCCCCTTCCCACTGTTTTATAGAACGATATAGGCCGCAGCACCCAAAATGCCGCAGCCCAAGGGGACTGCATAGCACAGGTCCTGCACCATCGGATTTGTGTGTAATCCATCAGGTTTACCTACTAATGCATATCAGGCCCATTATTCTACTCCACATATCAAAACATTTTTAGCACATTTAGTTCCACTTGAATGTAATTTTTCTTCTGTTTTAATATACAGTAAGTTGTTAACTTATAGTTGTGGTGAATTCATAAGCACCCCCCCCCCCCCCCCCCCCCCCAGTCACAATGTGTTTAAGCATGGCATAACTTGCCCATGTAACAACAATTTGTTCTCTTCCCTTCAAAGACGCACACAAAAAATACTGCCAGCAGCCAGCATAAGCAGGCTGAAATTTAAAAAGTTGCAATTTGTAATAGCAACATCAAATGTTTCTCTGAGTATTTGAAATAACTTTCTGTTTTCTTTTTGCACAGTACAGTTACTTTTACTGTGTACTAAAATATTCTGATAAATCATTTAGGGGGAGACGTACTAAGCCTTGGAGAGTGATAGAGTGGAGAAAGGTAAACTACCAACCAGTGAGCTCCTAACTGCCATTTTTCAAACCCAGGAAAAGACTAGATCACAGGTTCTCAAACTCGGTCCTTAGGACCCCACACAGTGCATGTTTTGCAGGTCTCCTCACAGAATCACAAATAACATAATTAGCTCCACCTGTGGACCTTTTAAAACGTGTCAGTGAGTAATTAATACACCTGTGCACTTACTGGGTTACCTGCAAAACATGCACTGTGTGGGGTCCTGAGGACCGAGTTTGAGAACCACTGGACTAGATAAATCTGCACACTCAATTCATTCAGTAATTCCTATTGAACTATGGGGGGGGGGGGGGGGGGGGGGGGGGCTGCTTCCTAAGACAACCAATTGATACTCAACAGTATACAAAAGAAAAAAGGGGTTGTATCTATAAGATGCACTCAGTATAAAAATTAACTTTTATTAATGCTTTTAAAATTGCCGTCTTGCGTATCTTAATACAATAGCGAAAAATAGAGTTAAAACCTATTCAAGGTATGATAGAAATGTGCTCAAAGATAGAAAGATGTGAACAATAAAAAAGAGAAAAAACTCTGCTCCGTTATTTATTTCCTTTCTTACTTTAAGAGACACACAAGTATATGTGTTTCTGCATACCTCCCAACATGACCCTCTGCAGGAGGGACAAAATGCTCTGCTTCTGGATTTTTCTCTTAATTTATGATTGCCGGCACCTGTGTTGAACAGGTAATGCATAAGAAAGGTGTTTCACCACAGGTGCAGGCAATCATACAGTAAGAGAGAAGTCCAGAAGCAGAGCATTCTGTCCCTCCTGGAAAGGGTCATGTTGGGAGGTATGTTTTCTGTTGTATTCTCAAATTCACACATGCACGACACTCACCACAAGATAAATTTCAATATTCTGTTATTGTTTCTCAATATTTATTATTTCCCATACTGTGGTATGTGTATATCTAAAAATATCAATATATTAATTTCTGATGGGGGAGATCAAATTAGATTATCTGATTATTTCAATTTTCTCCCTTTGATTCAAGTTCTAACCATACTTGCCTACCTGACCCTCTCCATGAGGGAGAAAATGCTCTGTTCCTGGACTTTCCTGGTATTGTATGATTGCCATCACCTGTGGTGAAACACCTTTCTTATCAATTAACTAGCTCACCACAGGTGATGGCAATCATACATTACCAGGAAAGTCCAGGAACAGAGCATTTTCTCCCTCATGGAGAGGGTCAGGTAATCCCATATTGTTACCAATTGCCAGTCAGTGGATACAATTCTACATATAATATTGCAAAGTTCAATACTTCTGCCAGTTGTAGCAGTTTATTGTAATATGGTAATTGTATCTCAGTTGTTACTACACACTCTGTGTCTCTAGATCATAGGTCTGCAAACTAGGCCCTCATTACCCCACACAGTGCATGTTTTGCAGGTAACCCAGCAGGTGCACAGGTGTATTAATTACTAACAGACACATTTTAAAAGGTCTGCAGGTGGAGTTAATTATTTCACTTGTGATTCTGTGAGGAGACCTGCAAAACATGCACTGTGTGGAGTAATGAGGACCGAGTTTGCAGACCTATGCTCTAGATCAGGGGTGGCCAAACAGTCAGTGGCAAAGAGCCAGAAACGATCTGTAGTCAAGGGTAAGAGCCATATCATGCGCGCGCCCAAGGCACGCAAGCAAAAGTGGGGGCGTGGCATAGTTGTCACAAAGCCACACCCCATATTTATGCACACACCTTTTGGTTTGACGTTTGTAGGAGTATGACCTTGTGTCATAACCCCATTTTTAGTCATGTTGTACAGTGCCACATACAAATAAAGCCCCTGTACAGTGCCACATACATATAAAAACACCAAAAAATGGGTGCCTCCACAGTGATAAATACATATATGCCCCCACAGTGCCAGACACATATATGTCCCTACAGTGCCAGATACATATATGTCCCCACAGTGCCAGATACATATATGTCCCCACAGTGCCAGATACATATATTCCTCCATAGTGCCAGATACATATAATTATCCACAGCACCAGATACATATACTGTATGCCCCACAGTGCCAGATACATATATGTCCCCACAGTGCCAGATACATATATTTCTCCACAGTGCCAGATACATGTATGTCCCCATAGTGCCAGATACATATATGTCCCCACAGTGCCAGATACATATATGTCTCCATAGTGTCAGATACATATATGTCCCCACAGTGCCAGATACATATATGCCCCCACAGTGCCAGATACATATATGCCCCCACAGTGCCAGATACATATATGCCCCCATAGTGCCAGATATGTCCCCACTGCCAGGTACACATCTCCCCAGTGCCAGATATGCCCCCACTGCCAGATACACATCTCCCCAGTGCCAGATATGCCCCAGTGCCAGATACACATGTCCCCCCAGTGCCAGATATGCCCACAGTGCCAAATATGTCCCCAGTGCCAAATATGCCCCCACTGCTAGCTACATATCTAGCCAGTGCCAGATATGCCCTCAGTGCCAAATATGCCCCCAATGCAAGATACCGGCAGCTAAGACTCCTGATTGGCGGCTGGTCCGTGAGCTCTGATTGGCTCACGGGCCGGCGCCGGGCACTGCAGACTAGGGCATCGGGAGGCACCGCGGGAGCTTATGAGCTGCATGCAGAGATAGAAAGAGCCGCATGCAGCTCGAGAGCCGCGGGTTGGCCACCGCTGCTCTAGATAATGCTTATACACTGTATGCATCAGACCATTATATGCTATTTTTTATTCACCAGCTGAATATTATTGATAACTAAATTGTATATAATTTATTCTGAGTAGTTAAACACTGATGAGTATAATGTTCACACATAAATTCAGTGCGTTGACACCCTGACTAAATGCTTTATATGGATTTTGAATTGTTTAGAATTAGTGCACTTTAAAGATCACATGCTAAATCAGCGCCGTAACTACCTATGTGCCAGGTGTGCCTGGCACACAGCGCAGTAACACTGAGGGCGCACGGCGAGCGGCATGTAATGAGTCAAATTGACTCATTACATGCCGCCTCTGCTGGGTGCCGTGCGCCGCGCTGGAGGGAGAGCAGCGCCGGAGGCAGAGAAGGAGGAGGAGGGAGGGGGACTTGAGCCGCAGCAGCGCTATTTCATTGATAGTGGCGCCGCTGCAGCACTCCCCTCTCCTTCTGTACTGGCTGCCCGGCGCTGCTGTGAATGCTGGGATGCGGTTCCCTCATGCCAGCATTCTCAGCAGCGGCCAGCCAATACGGAAGGAGAGGGGAGTGCTGCAGCGGCGCCGCTACCAATGACATAGTGCTGCTGCGCCTCAAGTCCCCCTCCCTCCTCCTCTTTCTCCACTGCGGCTGCCCGGGATCTCTGCCAGCACGAGGAGCCTGAGAGATGGTAAGTATATAGCTCTCTCTCTCTTTCTGTCTCTCTTTTTCTCTCTCACCTTCTGTCTCTCTCTCTTTTTTTCTCTCTCTCTCTCTTTGGTGTCTGTCTGCTGCAATGTGTAAAAAGGGGGACTGGCTGTCGCAATGTGTAAAAAGGGGGACTGGCTGCCGCAATGTGTAAAAAGGGGATGCCGTCTGCCGCAATGTGTAAAAAGGGGGACTGGATGCCGCAATGTGTAAAAAGTGGGACTGGCTGCCGCAATGTGTAAAAAGGGGATGCCGTCTGCCGCAATGTGTAAAAAGGGGGACTGGCTGCCGCAATGTGTAAAAAGGGGGACGCTGTCTGCCATAATGTGTACAAAAAGGGGACGCTGTCTGCCGTAATGTGTAATAAGGGGGACGTTGTCTGTCGTAATGTGTAAAAAGGGGGACGCTGTCTGCCGTAATGTGTAAAAAGGGGGACGCTGTCTGCCGTAATGTGTAATAAGGGGGATGTTGTCTGCCGTAATGTGTAAAAAAGGGGACGCTGTCTGCCGTAATGTGTAAAAAGGGGACGCTGTCTGCCGTAATGTGTAATAAGGGGGACGTTGTCTGCCGTAATGTGTAAAAAAGGGGACGCTGTCTGCCGTAATGTGTAAAAAGGGGGACTGTCTGCCGTAATGTGTAAAAAAGGGGACGCTGTCTGCCGTAATGTGTAAAAAGGGGGACGCTGTCTGCCGTAATGTGTAATAAGGGGCTCTACCCGGTGTAGTAGCACTACTGTGCAGCGTAATTTGAATAATGGAGACTACTATGCACCGTAGTATGAATTGGCATTATTTTGTGGCCACGCCACTTCCCCTTGAAGCCATGACCCTATATATTTTTTGCGCGCCTGCGGCGCGCACTGCTCCTGTCTTGCGTGGGGGGCGCCAATGCCATTTCTTGCACACAGCGCCAAAATACCTAGTTACGGCACTGTGCTAAATACACACCTGGCTGGTTCAATTAACCTGTTTCGGCTGGCCGGCGCCTCTCATGTTTGGGGGGGCGAGCTGCCCCTTTGCCCCACCCATTCCGACGCCACTGACTCCATCACAACGAGTGCAACTATGAAGAATCACCAAGGGAAATTTGTTAAGCTCTCAATTTCATTCGAGTTTGCATTTTTGTCCGAAAATGCAACTCGGTAATTTACTAAACCAGCAATCACGACAGAGGGCCTAGGGCCTAATCCAGACCTGTTCACTCACTAGGGTTTTTTTGCAGTCCTGCGTTTGCAAAGTCGCCGCCCATAGGGGAGTGTATTTTCACTTTGCAGGTGTGCTAACGCATGTGTAGCAGAGCTGTACAAACAGATTTTGTGCAATCTCTGAGTAGCCTAGGACTTACTCAGCCGCTGTGAACACTTCAGCCTGTCCGGGACCAACCACTCCCAGAAAACGGTCAGTTGACACCCACAAACGGTTTCTTCCTGTCAATCTCCTTGCGACCTCTGCACGAATGGATTTTTCACACAAACCCATCGCTGAGTGGCGATCCATTTTGCACCCGTGCGACACGACTGCGCAGTGTGGTGCATATGCAGGTGCAGTTTAGACCTGGTCGCCCGCTGTACACAAACAGCCCTGCAATCAGGTTTGAATTAGGCCCCTAATTCAGAGTTGATCACAGCCAGAGCCGGCCATAGGCATAGGCAAACTAGGCAATTGCCTAGGGAATTTGATATGCCTAGGGGCATCAGCAGCTTCCGCTGATTAAAATTAAATGCGGCATGCCTATATTCTGTGTGTAGCATTTCATATGCAGATACAGCCACAGTCTCACACAGTATATAGGCATGCTGCATATCATTTTAATCAGCAGAAGCTGCTTGTGCATCCTAGCCACATAGCAATGCAAATAAGATGCGTTTTAAAAATAAAAAAATGTGCCCGACGTTAGCATTGAGGCAAGATTTATGAGGACACATCTGTATCCAAGCAGAGGCAGAGATCACAGTGTTAGTGGCAGTGTGAGTGCTGTGTGCATGTGAGTGGGTTGGTTGTACAGTAGTGTTCGGAATATGTGTAAGGAGTATTATGTGTGTCATGTAAAAATGCATTAATAATGTGCAACATATGTGTAAGGGGCACTATGTGTGTCATTATGTGTATAAGGGCATTAATAATGTGCGGCATATGTGTAACAGGGTACTACTGTATGTGTGTCATTATGTGTATAGGGGCACTAACAATGTGCAGCAAATGTGTGGGGGGCACTATGTGTGTCATTATGTGTATAAGGGCATTAATAATGTGCAGTATATGGGACATTATGTGTAAAAGGGCATTAATAAAGGTTGTCATAATGTGTAAGGTGCATTATGTTTATAAGGACATTAATAATGTGTCTCATAGGTGTTAGGGGCATTACTGTGTGGCATTATGTGTATAAGGTGCTCTACTATGTGGCGTTGCGTATAGAAAGGGCGCTACTGTGTCATCTAATGTGAATAAAGAGCAATAGGGTGTGGTGTAATGTGAATAAGGAGCAATTCAGTGTGATGTAATGTGAATAAGGGGCTCTACTGTGAGGAGTACCGTTTAAAAGGTAAAGTGATACTACTGTGGGATGTAATATGAATTATGGACACTATCACATGATCAAATGTGAATAAAGTTGCAGTACTGTGTGGTGTAATTGGAATTGGGGTTACTATTGTGTGGCCATGCCCCTTGCCAGCAAAAACACACCCCTTTTTGGGCTATGCGCCAAATGTGCAAACTGTTTTTATTTAAAATATAGGGGGTACAAACACCAAAATAAGGACTGCCATGGGTAAGGGGTGATGGTGCTGGGAAAGGGGTGCAGGGTCACAGGCGGAACCAGCGGCGGTGCTAGGGGGCACCAGCCAAAATCTTGCCTAGGGCATCATATTGGTTAGGGCCGGCTCTGATCACAGCAGCAAATTTATTAGCAGCTGGGCACTGCAGGGGGGGCAGATATAACATGTAGAGAGAGTTAGATTTGGGTGGGATGTGTTTAAACTGAAATCTAAATTGCAGTGTAAAAATAAAGCAGCCAGTATTTACCTTGCAGAGGAACAATATAACCCACCCAAATCTAAAGGTAGGTTCACACTATACAATTATCTGGCAGATAATCTGCCAGATCTAGCTGGTTGGAATGCAAATCTGGTAATGGATGAGAGCAAATGACAATTGACCATTTGCTCCCAAACACTGGAAAACAAACAAAACCTGTCGTTCAGACAAATTGGTTAAACGCAAATTTAACCAACTTGTATGAACAACTGTTTTTGTCCATTTTGCAGCGTTTGGGTCGATTGTCATTTGCTTTCATCCATTACCAGATTTCCATTCCAACCAGCTGGATTTGGCAGATAATCTGCCAGATACTGTAATTGTATAGTGTGTACCTATTTTAACTCTCTCTGCAAATGTTATATCTGCCACACTTGCAGTGCACATGGGGCCTAATTCAGAGCTGATCACAGCAGCAAATTTGTTAGCAGTTGGGCAAAACCATGGCCCTCATTCCGAGTTGTTCGCTCGCTAGCTGCTTTTAGCATCCGTGCAAACGCTAAGCCGCCGCCCTCTGGGAGTGTATCTTAGCTTAGCAGAAGTGGGAACGAAAGGATCGCAGTGCTGCTACTAAAAAAGATTGTGCAGTTTCTGAATAGCTAGAGACCTACTCCTAGCTTGCGATCACTGCAGACTATTTAGTTCCTGTTTTGACGTCACGAACACGCCATGCGTTCGGCCAGCCACGCCTGCTTTTCTCCAGCCACTCCTGCGTTTTTATCTGACACGCCTACATTTTTACACACACTCCCCGAAAACGCTCAGTTACCTCCCAGAAACACCCACTTCCTGTCAATCACTCTGCGGCCAGCAGTGCGACTGAAAAGCGTCGCTAGAGCTTGTGTAAAACTGCGTCGGCTTTTGTGAAAGTACGTCGCGCGTGCGCATTGAAGTGCCGATTTTTAGCCTGATCGCTGCGCTGCGAACAACGGCAGCTAGCGATCAACTCGGAATGACCCTCCCATGTGCACTGCAGGGTAGGCAGATATAACATGTGCAGAGAGAGTTAGATTTGGGCAGAGCCGAAATATGGGGGGGGGGCCCAGGGGGTATGTACCCCGGGCCCCCCTTTCTAAAAGTGCCCCCGCCACATCACCTGCCAGAGATCGGATCTGTGTTACCGATCCGATCTGCAGCACTGCGCTCCCGGACGCCGCGTCTTCTCATAGGTTGCCCTGGCAACCTAACAGTGGTGGCATTGGTGTTGCATGAAGGACAGGACAGCTGAGCGATGGCTCAGCTGCAGAGGCATAACTAGGGTTTTCGGAGCCCAGGGCAAGATGAAGAGTGGCGACCCCCCCCCCCAAAAAAAAAGAAACAACCAAAAGAAGTATGTGTGCGCGCCTAAGGCGCGCGCCCAAAAAATGGGCATGGCCACGCACCAGAAGGGGTGTGGTCACTGAAAATGGGGCGTGTCAACATGACTATCACCTACCCCCTGTGTCGCCTCTCAGCACACTATCACCTACCCCTTGTGTCGTCTCTCAGCACACCTTCATTAAATTTTTGCACAGTACGCATGCAGAGTCCCCTTTTTACACAGTGCCAGATACACAATTGCCCCACAGTGCCCGATACACAGTGCCCCACAGTGTCAGATCCACAGTGACAGATACAGCGCCCCACAGAGCCAGATACAATGCCCCACAGTGCCAGATACAATGCCCCACAGTGCCAGATACATGCCCCACAGTGCCAGTTACATTCCCCACAGTGCCAGATACATGCCCCACAGTGCCAGTTACATTGCCCCACAGTGCCAGTTACAATGCCCCACAGTGCCAGATACATGCCCCACAGTGCCAGTTACAATGCCCCACAGTGCCAGATACATGCCCCACAGTGCCAGTTACAATGCCCCACAGTGCCAGATACATGCCCCACAGTGCCAGATACATTGCCCCACAGTGCCAGTTACATGCCCCACAGTGCCAGATACATGCCCCACAGTGCCAGTTACAATGCCCCACAGTGCCAGTTACAATGCCACACAGTGCCAGATACATGCCCCACAGTGCCAGTTACAATGTCCCACAGTGCCAGATACATGCCCCACAGTGCCAGTTACATGCCCCACAGTGCCATGCATGCCCCACACAGCCAGTTACATGCCCCACAGTGCCAGTTACATTTCCCCACAGTGCCAGTTAAATTTCCCCACAGTGCCAGTTACATGCCCCACAGTGCCATACATGCCCCACACAGCCAGTTACATGCCCCACAGTGCCAGATACATGCCCCACAGTGCCAGATATAAGACCCCCCCATCACTCACCGTGTCCGCTTCCTTCCCTCTGCTATGTGAGGGGAGGGGAGGAAAGCACCTCTCCTGCCCCTCAACGCACCAGGTCTCCGGCGGCGGCTATGTGGCGCCGGTTTGTTAGCCAATCAGAGCTCGCGGACTGGCAGCCAATCAGGAGCCGGTCCGCATGCTCTGATTGGCTAACGCGGCCGGAGACCGGACACACGCAGCGCTGCGCGGCAGCGGCAGTGAGGACATTGAGGGGCAGGAGAGACGCTGCGCTCTCCTCCCCTCACATTGCAGCGTGATGGGGGCGAGTGGGGCATGATGCTCCGGCCGCCGTCGGAGCCCCCCTCTGCTGGGCCTGCCAAGGTGCCCAGGGCACGTGCCCCACTCGCCCTGCCCTAGTTACGCCTCTGCTCAGCTGTCCAATGGCGTGATGTAGCAGCCTGTGGCTCAGTCAGAGGCTGGGCGCGCAGGCTGCATGGAAGAAGTGGAGCCAGCACGAGCGGTAGCTTTCTTGTGTCACCAGTAGCTGAGCAAAAAGTAAGCTGGCTCAGGCTGTATTGTTTTGTTTCTTTTAATCCTGCTGCTATGTTAAATTGGAAGTTTTGGGTCTGTCTGTATATATATACTGTATGTATTGTGACAAGAACACTGGGATAGTGTTTGAGGGCAGGTATATTTGTCCCAGGTTCTTGTCTTACATGTTTTAGAAAATGTTAACTTCTAGGAAAAATGCTTTTTGTTTTGTCTGAACCTTTTCAGTTTGCTGTAAAAGCTGGGAAAAGGCTCTGAGAGAGAGATAAGGCGAGTTCTAGACATTGGGCCCAGTTCGGGTCTTTGGCCTCACAGAGGGCTAATCAGGGTTTCAGCTGTGTAAGAGTGATATAGTGCTTCTAACCTGATTAGTATGGGCAGACTGCCTGGGAAGGCTGCAGGATCTGTGTGTGAGAGACACGCTTTCTGATGCAAGTAAGCTATACAGTATGTACTGAAGAACTCTGTGTTTTGTTTAGTGACAGTTAGGAACATCTTATGTTTAGTTAGTGCCGGACAGGCAAGGTATTTTTATTTTGGGGTTTGTTTTATTTTCTGTTTCAATAAAACTGGCCGGGGTCGGTTGTACCAGAAACTGGACTTGTGTTGTTCCTCAGCTGCTGCGGGCTGCCATATTCCCCAGGAAAAGGCACCTTGCACCCCTACAGTGTTACAACTTGGTGGAGAATGCGAGCAGGTGGCAATGGAGGAAAATAAGAGACAACAGCAGGCAGTTGTTGATGAACTTTACAGGCAACAGCGTCAGGATAGAGAGGCCTTAACAGAAGTGGTGCAGAGACTTGCAGCTCGGGTTGGAGATGTGGCCGTCAGTGCTCCAACCAGCTCTAGTTCTATACGAGCCAGTCACTTCCTGCAGAAAATGACAGAGGCTGATGATGTGGAGGCCTATCTGACCACGTTTGAAAGGACTGCCGAGCGTGAGAACTGGCCGAAAGCACAGTGGGCCAGTCTGCTGGCACCTTTCCTGTCAGGTGAGCCCCAAAAAGCTTACTTTGATTTAAGCCCTGCTGAGGCTCGGGACTATGATAAACTAAAGACTGAGATCCTGACCCGCCTGGGAGTCACGCTGTCAGTACGAGCGCAACGGGTGCACCGTTGGCTGTACGCCATGGAGAAGCCTCCGCGCTCCCAGATGCACGACCTTATTCAGCTAACAAAAAAATGGCTGCAGCCAGAGACATTAACTGGTCCCCAGATGGTGGAAAGAGTCGTCATGGACCGCTACTTGAGATCTTTGCCCATGGTCCTGCGCAAGTGGGTGAGCCATGGAAACCCGGGTACTGCTGACCAGTTAGTGGACATGGTAGAGAGGTATTTGGCAGCAGAGGAACTACTGATGACCACCCAGCAACCCATAGGTCCTCGACAGCGCCCTTCAGTAAAGACTGGTAAGACTGTTCCGTGGGAAAACGTTGCTGGGCGGTTAAGAGAACGCAAGGCTGGAGAGACTGTAAACACTGGCCCTGGAAACAGGCCAATGGGGCTAGAACGGTCTATGCTGCCCAAATGGGTTGATAATCGTGTGGTTAAATGTTTTAGGTGTGGTATGCCAGGTCATGTTATTGCCAATTGCCCAGTCACGCAAGAACCCATGCAATGTGATGCTGCCTTTGAATGTCGCAGAATGTCTTTCTTTGCTAGGTTAGCTTGTACTGTGGTACCTTCACCTGAGCTGAAAAAACAAATGTGTGATGTGTTCTTAGAAGGTAACCGGGTAGAGGCCTTGCTAGATTCAGGAAGTTTAGTTACCCTCGTGAAAGCTGGGTTAGTGAACCCCTTAAAGGTCCAGCAAATACCTATTGGGGTAACTTGCATACATGGGGATACCCAACATTATGCCACTGCTGAGGTGAATATAGAAACTTGTTGTGGGTCAGCAATGGTTAAAGTGGGACTGGTCCCTACCTTGGTGCATGAGGCCATAATAGGGAGGGATTTTCCTCATTTTTGGAAACTGTGGGAATCACGGTTATCAACAGATGTGAGAAGTAAAAAGCCAGTTGATAATACCAGTGATTTTATGGATGTACGTGGGTCTTCGGAACTTTCTGGCCCTTTGCCTTTTGCTAGTTTGGCTGGGGAAGTGACAGATGGGGAGTCCAGTGAGGACCCTCTTGCCGGGAACAGAGACATAGTAGTTAGAACTGAAAGCGTGCCTGACCTGGAGGTAAAGAAGGATCTGTTTGCGTCTGAACAGTTAAAGGATCCTACCTTAATAAAGGCTAGAGAGAATGTTAAGATTGTTAATGGGGAACCTGTGGTACCAGGTGACAGGGTTACGTATCCCCACATGGCCATCTGTAATGAGCTCTTGTACCACATTGTCAAAAGGGGTGAGGATGTGGTGGAACAGCTGGTAGTTCCCCAGCCTTATCGGAGAACGGTACTAGATTTAGCTCATAGTCACGTTACCGCAGGACATTTAGGGGCAGAAAAAACCACTGAAAGAGTTTTACAAAGGTTCTTTTGGCCAGGGGTATATAAAGAAGTGTCTGAATATTGTTCTTCCTGTCCTGAATGCCAGTATCATGCCCCTAGACCCCATTTCAGGAGCCCACTAGTTCCCATGCCTATTATAGAGGTCCCGTTTGACAGAATAGCCATGGATCTCGTGGGGCCCTTGTTAAAGTCTGCTCGGGGCCATCAGTATATCCTGGTAATTATGGACTATGCCACTCGATATCCTGAGGCTGTCCCTTTACGCACTATCACAACCAAGGCGATAGCTAGGGAGCTGGTGCAGGTATTTAGTAGAGTGGGAATACCAAAAGAAATTTTGACTGACCAAGGTACTCCATTTATGTCAAGGATCATGAAAGAATTGTGCAAGTTATTTAAGGTCACTCACCTCAGGACGTCCATCTACCATCCCCAAACTGACGGGTTGGTGGAAAGGTTTAATAAAACATTAAAAAGTATGTTAAAAAAGGTTGTTGAGAGAGATGGGAAAAACTGGGATTGTTTGTTGCCCTACTTGTTAATGGCCATCAGAGAAGTCCCTCAGTCCTCTACGGGGTTTTCTCCATTTGATTTGTTGTATGGTAGACACCCCAGAGGGCTGTTGGATATTGCCAAAGAGACGTGGGAAGGACAGCCCACTCCTTATAGAAGCGTTATTGAGCATGTAACACAAATGCAGGATAGGATTGCAGCCGTGGTACCTGTTGTCAGAGAGCACATGGAACAGGCCCAAAGTGCTCAACAGAGGGTCTATAACCGGAGTGCCAAGATACGGGAATTTGCTCCTGGAGATAGAGTTCTTGTTTTGGTACCCACTGTGGAAAGCAAATTCCTAGCTAAATGGCAGGGTCCATTTGAGATTAGGGAAAAAGTGAATGAGGTTAATTACAAAGTATACCAGCCGGGAAAGAGAAAACCCGAACAGATCTACCATGTTAACTTAATCAAACCCTGGAAAGATAGGTTGTCTCTGTCAGCGGAGCCTTGCCCTTCGGTGTCTTCACCCCGGTTGCTTCCCGCAGTGAAGGTGTCAGAGACATTATCAGCTGATCAGAACAATCAGGTTAAAGAATTTCTCATCCAAAATAGGGAGGTATTTTCAGAGCTGCCTGGCCGAACGACCATAATAAAACTTGACATTGTCACAGAACCAGGGGTCAGGGTTCATTTAAAGCCATATAGGATTCCTGAAGCTCAGCGAGAAGCTATTTCTAAGGAAGTTAAAACCATGTTAGAACTTGGAGTCATAGAGGAGTCTAACAGTGAGTGGTCCAGTCCCATAGTGCTCATCCCGAAGCCCGACGGTAGCATACGCTTCTGTAATGACTTTCGTAAGTTAAATGAGGTGTCCAAGTTTGACGCATACCCCATGCCCCGTGTGGATGAGCTTGTAGAAAGGCTGGGAACAGCCAGGTTTCTCACCACATTGGACCTGACCAAAGGTTACTGGCAAATACCTTTATCTGATAGCGCCAAAGAAAAAACAGCCTTTTCGGTTCCGGAGGGGCTGTACCAGTATAAGATGTTACCCTTTGGGTTGCATGGGGCTCCAGCAACCTTTCAACGGGCGATGGATAAAATTTTGAGGCCCCATAGAAAATATGCAGCTGCCTATTTGGATGATGTGGTAATTCACAGTACAGACTGGGGGTCCCATTTGGTTAAAGTACAAGCAGTACTGGACTCAATCAGAGAGGCAGGGTTAACTGCTAACCCAAAGAAGTGCTGCCTCGCAATGGAGGAGGTCAAATACTTGGGCTTCACCATAGGCAGAGGTCTGATTAGGCCCCAATTGAATAAAGTTGATGCTATTCAAAACTGGCCTCGTCCAGTGAATAAAAAACAGGTAAGGGCTTTTTTGGGAATTACTGGGTACTATAGACGGTTTATTCCTAATTTTGCGACCACAGCGGTGCCGTTGTCAGACCTTACCAAAGGGAAGCAGTCAAATGTGGTGAAATGGAACCCTGATGCAGAAAAGGCGTTCCAAGCATTAAAAGTGGCTTTGTGTTCACAACCGGTGTTGATAACACCAGATTTTTCAAAAGAATTTGTGGTACAGACAGATGCCTCAGAGGTAGGGATAGGTGCTGTGCTGTCCCAAACCAGAGATGGGGACGAACACCCTATCATTTATTTGAGTAGGAAACTCAATGAGCATGAAAAAAGGTATGCCATTGTGGAAAAGGAGGCTTTGGCCATTAAGTGGGCACTAGATACCTTGAGATATTACCTCTTGGGTAGACAATTCAGACTAGTGACAGACCATGCCCCTTTAAAATGGATGTATGTAAATAGAGGCAAGAATGCTCGTGTAACTAGATGGTTTCTAGCGTTGCAGGACTTTAAGTTTACTGTCGAACATAGACCGGGAACACAATTGGCCAACGCAGATGCATTGTCTCGCATCTTCTGTTTGGGGGCTACAAGTGTTCCGGCCCCTAGGTCGAAACAGGGGAGGGGGATATGTGACAAGAACACTGGGATAGTGTTTGAGGGCAGGTATATTTGTCCCAGGTTCTTGTCTTACATGTTTTAGAAAATGTTAACTTCTAGGAAAAATGCTTTTTGTTTTGTCTGAACCTTTTCAGTTTGCTGTAAAAGCTGGGAAAAGGCTCTGAGAGAGAGAGATAAGGCGAGTTCTAGACATTGGGCCCAGTTCGGGTCTTTGGCCTCACAGAGGGCTAATCAGGGTTTCAGCTGTGTAAGAGTGATATAGTGCTTCTAACCTGATTAGTATGGGCAGACTGCCTGGGAAGGCTGCAGGATCTGTGTGTGAGAGACACGCTTTCTGATGCAAGTAAGCTATACAGTATGTACTGAAGAACTCTGTGTTTTGTTTAGTGACAGTTAGGAACATCTTATGTTTAGTTAGTGCCGGACAGGCAAGGTATTTTTATTTTGGGGTTTGTTTTATTTTCTGTTTCAATAAAACTGGCCGGGGTCGGTTGTACCAGAAACTGGACTTGTGTTGTTCCTCAGCTGCTGCGGGCTGCCATATTCCCCAGGAAAAGGCACCTTGCACCCCTACAGTGTTATATATATATATATATATATATATATATATATACTGTAAGTCAAAACAAGAGGCGGCACTCAGAGTCTTTGCAATCATCCAAGGGTGACTTTAGTGCATAAAAGTGCTACATCAACGTTTCGGGGTACTGGACCCCTTCATCAGGATAACAAATAGTGCAAGAACAGATACTTTATAGAGGCACTCACCCCCTGAACATCCCCCGTGTCTGCGTCCCGATGGCCGCGCCATCCCGGGCCCGTTGTCCGCCCACCTGGAGTGACCACTTCCGCCGGAAGTGACGTCGTGGGTCCCGGTCACGTTGCCATGGCGACACTGTAACACATACATAGAGCACATTTGTCCACTTGCCGCCGGTCATCTTATAAAAACATCTATTTACACATCTCCTAGTGGCACTATGTGAAACAAACTTAAGAGAGCGATGCTCATAAAGTGCGGTGATAAAAAATAAATAAACACAGTGCATAAAATCTAAACATTCGTGCATGACTGAGCCCACAGGAGCCACTGATCACCATGAACTATATAAGATACACAATGCATTAATACATATGCATAAACCCATGAATAATTTCATTATATAAAAGAAATAAATAAATACTGGACCATGTGAATGTGTCCACCTCAATAAATCTAGACGAACAGCAAATTTATGACCGGAGGCACCTAGTGTAACAAACTACCACCATGTTGGTACAATGCATAAAACTCCAATATTCTGACCCACCCCCATAACGATAAACCCATAAAATGTGCTGGCAGAAACGCCACTCCCCCACATGATAAAACCCCATATATACATAACAAAGTGTACATAAAGCACATATAAACTCAACACAGATGAACTCAACCTGAAAAAGCAATCTATACATATCTGCCCCAGTCAACAAACTGGTTAGCCTACTACCCCTTAGCACCTATCCATAAAAGTAACCATATTTATAAAAAATTGCTAAGACCCAGAGTTTCATTAAGCCCCTTTGGTCGTAAGGTGTCAAGCCTAAAAATCCAGCGGGATTCAAGTTGAAGTCATTTAAGGGGCCTATTCCCCCCACTAATTGATTCTGGGACCTGATCAATGACACGATATTTGAGGGTCGCCATGCTGTGCTTAAAGTTTAAAAAGTGACGTGCCACCGGTTGGTCACTAGACCCTGTATTGATGGCTGCTCTAATGGCTTGTCTATGTTGTGCCATCCTCGTTTTGAACTGGCACTCTGTCTTGCCAATATAGTAAAGTCCGCATGGACACATGATGGCATAAATGAAGAATTTAGAGTGACAGGACAGAGGCCAGTTTATGGTAAATTTTTTACCAGAATGAGGATGTACAATCACATCACTGGGCGACATATAGCTGCATGTTGTGCAGCCAATGCACTTGTAGCAGCCATTAGAACGAGGCGGGCAGACAAACAGGCAGAAGAAGAGGGAGACCACCGAGAGCAAAAAGGAACTAATTTTCAATCTTTCATCTAAACCATTATCCCCTGCCGAGGTAAGTGTGCTTGAAAAGGGCCTGTCATTTGTTCCCACGAATAAACCCAATAAATTTCAGTGGAAGATAGACACTTTTAAGTTACACCGAACTTTGAAATTGAAAGAACATTTTGAGAAACAGCCCAAAGCCCCTGCTATGAACAATACACCAGCACGGATTAAAAAGCTTGGGCCTAGCTCCCGTTTTGACCCCTTGTCTAACAATGCTTCTTTAAAAACCTTTAGTAGGTTATTAGAACTGGCTGGGACTGATGACATTCCTCATACTTTTAACAATCTTTCTAAAGAGGAAAACATTGCCCTGAAAGCGTTAAGCAGACGTCAAGATATTATTATCAGGGGTGCAGATAAGGGGGGATCAATTGTGGTGCAAGACACCAGTGATTATGTCGAAGAATGTTATCGTTTGTTGGGGGATGACAATACCTGTTGTATTTTGAAAAGGGATCCCACAGTGATGTATAAAAATGAGTTGGCAAGTTTACTTAAAAAAGCTGTTGAACAGGGCCTGCTGTCCAATGCCATTAGCCAGAAGTTGCTGGTAGAATATCCTGTGGTGCCAATTTTATATACGTTACCGAAGATCCATAAGGACGCACAGAGGCCACCGGGGAGACCTATTATCTCCCTACGGGGGTCTCTGTGCGAACCTTTAGCGATCTTTCTTGATGCTTACCTACAACCATGCATACAACAAACATTTACACACCTCAAAGACTCCAATACTTTACTTGCAAGGTTTGATGCCTTTGGTGAGGTGCCAACTAACATACTCATGGCTACCATCGATGTCACACGTCTTTATACGTGCATCCCTCAAGGTGAGGGATTGCAGGCTGTGAGGAGACTGCTCACTGGTAATAGCTGCTATACCGGGCCTGATATTGATCTATTTATTCAACTGTTGGATTTTACTTTGACCCACAACTATTTTCTGTTCGAAGACAAGTTCTTCAGACAGACCACGGGGTGTGCGATGGGGTCGGCGGTGGCACCGGCCTTTGACAACGCCTATATGTGGGAAGTCGAGAAAGGTATGTTCTATGAGAATCCGGTCATCACGAAGGAAATTTTCCTTTACTATAGATATATAGATGACCTGCTAATCTTTTGGACTGGTAGTGAACAGATGCTCTGTGACATAATCACGACACAGAACAATTCCTCCAGTCCGATTAAACTTACCATGAGAAGTAGTTACACGCAGATAGAATTTTTGGATATATCTATCAACCTCCATGAAGGAAAGATCAGCACGAACCTTTACACTAAACCAACAGACAGGAACACCATTCTTGAGTATAGTAACTTTCACCCTATTCCTACCATTCAAGGCTTACCTTACTCTCAGTTTTTACGTGTGTGTAGGATCTCTAGCTCGATGGAAGGTAAATTTTTGCAGAGAGGCTATCCAAGATCTTTGCTAAAAAGGGCACGTGCCAAAGCCATGGCCCAGAAGAGAGGGGATCTATCCGTAAGAGAAACCCCTCAAAAAACAAAAGAGAGACTTCCATGGGTCAATACGTTTGACACAAGTAGTCACCATACCAACAAAAGGGCCAAATCACTATGGCCCATGATGACCTCGGACCCTGATCTGAAATCACTGAAAAACACCAGAATCATGCCTAGTTATAGAAGGGGGAAAAATATTAAGGATCTAGTGGTCAAAACTGATTTAAGTAAGTTTAAGAAACAGGCCCCTCAACATTTCTTAACTCGTCCTAATGGCTGCTACAAGTGCATTGGCTGCACAACATGCAGCTATATGTCGCCCAGTGATGTAATTGTACATCCTCATTCTGGTAAAAAATTTACCATAAACTGGCCTCTGTCCTGTCACTCTAAATTTGTCACATGCCATCATGTGTCCATGCGGACTTTACTATATTGGCAAGACAGAGTGCCAGTTCAAAACGAGGATGGCACAACATAGACAAGCCATTAGAGCAGCCATCAATACAGGGTCTAGTGACCAACCGGTGGCACGTCCCTTTTTAAACTTTAAGCACAGCATGGCGACCCTCAAAAAGTGTGTCATTGATCAGGTCCCAGAATCAATTCGTGGGGAGAATAGGCCCCTTAAATGACTTCAACTTGAATCCCGCTGGATTTTTAGGCTTGACACCTTACGACCAAAGGGGCTTAATGAAACTCTGGGTCTTAGCAATTTTTTATAAATATGGTTACTTTTATGGATAGGTGCTAAGGGGTAGTAGGCTAACCAGTTTGTTGACTGGGGCAGATATGTATAGATTGCTTTTTCAGGTTGAGTTCATCTGTGTTGAGTTTATATGTGCTTTATGTACACTTTGTTATGTATATATGGGGTTTTATCATGTGGGGGAGTGGCGTTTCTGCCAGCACATTTTATGGGTTTATCGTTATGGGGGTGGGTCAGAATATTGGAGTTTTATGCATTGTACCAACATGGTGGGAGTTTGTTACACTAGGTGCCTCCGGTCATAAATTTGCTGTTCGTCTAGATTTATTGAGGTGGACACATTCACATGGTCCAGTATTTCTTTCTTTCTTTTTTGTAATGAAATTATTCATGGGTTTATGCATATGTATTAATGCATTGTGTATCTTATGTAGTTCATGGTGATCAGTGGCTCCTGTGGGCTCAGTCATGCACGAATGTTTAGATTTTATGCACTGTGTTTATTTATTTTTTATCACCGCACTTTATGAGCATCGCTCTCTTAAGTTTGTTTCACATAGTGCCACTAGGAGATATGTAAATAAATGTTTTTATAAGATGACCGGCGGCAAGTGGACAAATGTGCTCTATGTATGTGTTACAGTGTCGCCATGGCAACGTGACCGGGACCCGCGACGTCATCATGCGACGTCACTTCCCGCGGAAGTGGTCACTCCAGTTGGGCGGACGACGGGCCCGGGACGGCGCGGCCATCGGGCTGCAGACACGGGGGATGTTCAGGGGGTGAGTGCCTCTATAAATTGTCTGTTCTTGCACTATTTGTTATCCTGATGAAGGGGTCCAGTACCCCGAAACGTTGATGTAGCACTTTTATGCACTAAAGTCACCTTTGGATGATTGCAAAGACTCTGAGTGCCACCTCTTTTTTTGACTTCTGGATATTGGGGTAACAACCCAGTGGAGGGCACCAGAGCAAGCTAGCCCAAGGGGCAGTCCGAGTGCCGGCGCTGTGGGTATCTATATATATATATATATATATATATATATATATAGTAGTCCCAATGGTGCAGCACTCCTGGCATCTAAGTAATACCACTGTTTTAGGCATAAGTTTGGCAACGTTTCAGTGCCCTTTATTCATGTGGCACTTTCTTCAAGACCTGATGAAAGTACCACACTAATAAAGGGCAATGAAACGTTGCCAAACTTATGCCTAAAACAGTGGTATTACTTAGACACCAGGAGTGCTGCACCATTGGGACTATTGTGGATTTATTTGTGCGGCCACCCAGCGCAACACTCGATGGGCACCCGGCGCAGCATTGTTCATGCAGAGGGAAGCCAGACATCATGCCTTTGATAGATAATATACTCAGATAGATAGATAGATAGATAGATAGATAGATAGATAGATAGATAGATAGATAGATAGATAGATAGATATAGCTGTATATATGTTGATATCGTGTGACCGGTGATTTGGAGACCATACCGACACCAGGATCTTGGCATTTATATGCCTGACGGGCTTGTGGTGAGCTGCGCTAAGCTTGCCACAGGTTCAGTTCCCACTCTATGGGTGTTGTGGACACCCATGAGTGGGAATAGTCCCTGCTAGTCAGCATGCCGACTGTAGGGATTGTGAGGGGGGTGGAATGTAGCCGTCGGTATTTTGACCGCCGGTCACATAACTAAATCTCATATTATAAATATATATATATATATTTATAATTGATCTCTCTGCCTCTATGTTGGGGCCCCCCCTGTTTGAAGTGCCCCAGGCCCTCCATAGCCTTAATCCGGCTCTGGATTTGGGTGTGGTGTGTTCAAACTGAAATTTAACTTGCAGTGTAAAAATAAAGCAGCCAGTATATACCCTGCACAGACACAAAATAGCCCACCCAAATCTAACTCTCTCTGCAAATGTTATATCTGCATACCTCCCAACATGACCCTCTCCAGGAGGGACAAAATGCTCTGCTTCTGGACTTTCCTCTTAATTTATGATTGCTAGAACCTGTTTTGAACAGGTTAATGGATGAGAAAGGTGTCTCACCACAGGTGATGGCAATCATACATTAAGAGGGAAGTCCAGGAGCAGAGCATTCTGTCCTTCCTGGAGAGGGTCATGTTGGGAGATATGTATCTGCCAAACCCATACTCAGAGGCGTCACCAGGTGTGGTGACACCCGGTGCGCGCCCCTGATCTCCTGCCGCGATCGCGGCAAAAGGGGGCGTGGTCTTGTACTTAGGGGGCGTGGCTTCGCGGGGATCCCGGAATCATCACTCTGGGGGCGTGCCCAGCATCTCCGGAGATGCTGGGCTTCCCCCAGAGCCAGTCTCTGTCCGCTGTCGGCTCCTCTTCTGTGACAGGAGCCGGGTGCTGTAGGAGACTTTCTCACTGCAGCACCTGGTTCCTGTCATCCTCTTCCAGGCGTCACACCCGGGTGCGGGCCGCACCCCCCGCACCCGCCTTGTGACGCCACTGCCCATACCTCCCAACATGATGCTCTACTCCTGGACTTCCCTCTTAATTCATGATAACCATCACCTGTGCTGAAACACCTTTGTTACCCATTTACCTGTTCAACACTGGTGACGGCAATCTTAAATTACGAGAAATGTACAGAAGCAGAGCATTGTTTCCCTCATGGAGAGGGTCATGTTGGGAGGTATGCAAACCTGCAGTGCACATGGGGGGTCATTCCGAGTTGTTCGCTCGTTATATTTTTCTCGCAACGGAGCGATTAGTCGCTAATGCGCATGCGCAATGTCCGCAGTGCGACTGCACCAAGTAAATTTGCTATGCAGTTAGGTATTTTACTCACGGCATTACAAGGTTTTTTCTTCGTTCTGGTGATCGTAATGTGATTGACAGGAAGTGGGTGTTTCTGGGCGGAAACTGGCCGTTTTATGGGTGTGTGCGAAAAAACGCTACCGTTTCTGGGAAAAACGCGGGAGTGGCTGGAGAAACGGAGGAGTGTCTGGCCGAACGCTGGGAGTGTTCGTGACGTCAAACCAGGAACGAAACTGACTGAACTGATCGCAGTTGCCGAGTAAGTCTGGAGCTACTCAAAAACTGCAAAGAAGTGTCTATTCGCAATTTTGCTAAACTTTCGTTCGCAATTTTGATAAGCTAAGATTCACTCCCAGTAGGCGGCGGCTTAGCGTGTGCAAAGCTGCTAAAAGCAGCTTGCGAGTGAACAACTCGGAATGGGGGCCATGGTTTTGCCTAATTGCTAACAAATTTGCTGCTGTGATCAACTCTGAATTACCCCCAGAGTTCTAACAATTTGCATTGAGATATACACAGCCGTCCACACAAATACGAATCAATATACCATCAGCCAAACACTGTTGTTTTTTAACATACACGTCATAGAACACGGGAATTTACTGAGGATTCCTATTCTCAATCACTGACTACAATAGCCAGACACAGCCGGAAAAGGATGGAATTCATACACAAACAGAAGTTTCAAATAGATCTGCTTGTGGCTGGTGTGTTTAGAAAATCATGCACAGATCAGTGAGATTCGTGCATGCTTCTCTGTGTAAAAGTGTAGTAAAGAGTTAAAAATAAAAAAATAAATTGTGTGGGGTTCCCCTTCCTCCATATAACCAGCCCGGGGCTCTTTGAGTCAGTCCTGGTTGTTAAAATACCGGGTGAAAATTGCGTATGTCAGGGGTGGCCAACCAGTCAGTGGCAAAGAGCCAGAAAAGATCTGTAGTCAAGGGTAAGAGCCATATCATGGCCCCCAAAAGTGGGGGCGGGGCATAGTCGTCACAAAGCCACACCCCATTTTTATGCGCACACCTATCGGTTTGACGTTTGTAGGAGTATGACCTTGTGTCATAACCCCATTTTTAGTCATGTTGTACAGTGCCACATACAAATAAAGCCCCTGCACAGTGCCACATACATATAAAAACACCAAAAATGGGTGCCTCCACAGTGCCAAATACATATATGCCCCCACAGTGCCAGATACATATATGTCCCAACAGTGCCAGATACATATATGTCCCCACAGTGCCAGATACATATATGTCCCCACAGTGCCAGATACATATATTCCCCCACAGTGCCAGATACATATATTCCTCCACAGTGCCAGATACATATATTCCTCCACAGTGCCAGATACATATATGTCCCCATAGTGCCAGATACGCCCCCACTGCCAGATACACATCTCCCCAGTGCCAGATTTGCCCCCACTGCCAGATACACATCTCCCCAGTGCCAGATATGCCTACAGTGCCAAATATGCCCCCAGTGCCAGATATGCCCCCACTGCTAGCTACATTTCTCTAACGTCCTAGTGGATGCTGGGAACTCCGTAAGGACCATGGGAATAGCGGGCTCCGCAGGAGACTGGGCACTCTAAAGAAAGATTTAGTACTATCTGGTGTGCACTGGCTCCTCCCTCTATGCCCCTCCTCCAGACCTCAGTTAGAATCTGTGCCCGGACAGAGCTGGGTGCTTTTAGTGAGCTTTCCTGAGCTTGCTAATAAGAAAGTATTTTAGTTAGGTTTTTTTATTTTCAGAGAGCTTCTGCTGGCAACAGACTCTCTGCTACGTGGGACTGAGGGGAGAGAAGCAAACCTACTAACTGCGGCTAGGTTGCGCTTCTTAGGCTACTGGACACCATTAGCTCCAGAGGGATCGAACACAGGACCTGACCTTGTCGTCCGTTCCTGGAGCCGCGCCGCCGTCCCCCTCGCAGAGCCAGAAGACAGAAGCCGGCAGAAGCGGAGAAGACATCGAAATCGGCGGCAGAAGACTCCTGTCTTCACATGAGGTAGCGCACAGCACTGCAGCTGTGCGCCATTGCGCCCACACTAACCCACACACTCCGGTCACTGTAGGGTGCAGGGCGCAGGGGGGGGCGCCCTGGGCAGCAATTGATACCTCCTGGCGAAAACTGCATATAGACAGTGGGACACTGTTATATGTATGAGCCCCCGCCATTTATTTTACAGAAAATCACGGGACAGAAGCCCGCCGCTAAGGGGGCGGGGCCTTCGTCCTCAGCACTCACCAGCACCATTTTCCTGCCACAGCTCCGCTGAGAGGAAGCTCCCCAGGCTCTCCCCTGCAGAATCACAGTAGAAGGGTGAAAAAGAGAGGGGGGGGGGGGCACATAAATTTAGGCGCATTAATCATAATACAGCAGCTACTGGGTAAACACTAAAGTACTGTGTAATCCCTGGGTTATATAGCGCTGGGGTGTGTGCTGGCATACTCTCTCTCTCTCCAAAAGGCCTTGTGGGGGTCCTGTCCTCATTTAGAGCTTCCCCTGTGTGTGTGGTGTGTCGGTACGCGTGTGTCGACCTGTTTGACGAAGAGGGCTATGTGGAGGCAGAGCAAGTGCAGTTGAATGACGTGTCGCCGCCGACGGTGCCGACACCTGATTGGATGGATATGTGGAAGGTGTTAAATGATAATGTAAACTCCTTACATAAAAGGTTGGATAAAGCTGATACCTCGGGCCAGTCAGGGTCTCAACCCATGCCTGATCCTACAGCGCAGAGGCCCTCAGGGTCTCAAAAGCGTCCACTATCCAAAATGGTTGACACAGATGTCGACACGGATTCTGACTCCAGTGTCGACGACGATGATGCAAAATTGCAACCGAAAATGACAAAAGCTATATGCTACATGATTATAGCGATGAAGGATGTTTTACACATATCAGAGGTAAACCCTGTCCCTGACAAGAGGGTTTATATGTATGGGGAGAAAAAGCAAGAGGTGACTTTTCCCCCTTCACATGAGTTAAATGAGTTATGTGAAAGAGCGTGGGATTCCCCCGATAAGAAAGTCCTGATTTCCAAAAGGTTACTTATGGCGTACCCTTTCCCGCCAGAGGACAGGGTGCGCTGGGAATCCTCCCCTAGGGTAGATAAAGCTCTCACACGCTTATCTAAGAAGGTGGCCCTGCCGTCGTAGGATACGGCCACCCTAAAGGATCCTGCAGATAGAAAGCAGGAAAGTATCCTGAAATCTGTTTATACACATTCAGGGACTCTACTGAGGCCGGCAATTGCGTCGGCGTGGATGTGTAGTGCTGTAGCAGCGTGGACAGATAATCTGTCTGAGGAAATGGATACCTTGGACAGGGATACCATTATGCTGACCCTGGGGCATATAAAAGACACTGTCCTATATATGAGGGATGCCCAGAGGGACATTTGCCTACTGGGCTCTAGAATTAATGCAATGTCAATTTCTGCCAGGAGGGTCCTGTGGACTCGGCAGTGGACAGGTGATGCCGACTCCAAAAAACACATGGAGGTGTTACCTTACAAGGGTGAGGAATTGTTTGGGGACGGTCTCTCGGACCTGGTTTCCACAGCTACTGCTGGGAAGTCAAACTTTTTGCCATATATTCCCTCACAACCTAAGAAAGCACCGTATTACCAAATGCAGTCCTTTCGCGCACAAAGAAGCAAGAAGGTCAGAGGTGCTTCCTTTCTTGCTAGAGGCAGGGGTAGAGGAAAAAAGCTGCACCTTACAGCTAGTTCCCAGGAACAGAAGTCCTCCCCGGCTTCCACTAAATCCACCGCATGACGCTGGGGCTCCACGGGTGGAGCCAGGAGCGGTGGGGGCGCGTCTCCGACATTTCAGCCACCAGTGGGTTCGCTCACAGGTGGATCCCTGGGCTATACAGATTGTGTCTCAGGGATACAAGCTGGAATTCGAGGTGATGCCCCCTCAACGTTACCTAAAATCGGCCCTGCCAGCTTCCCCCATAGAAAGGGAAGTAGTGGTAGCGGCAATTCACAAGCTATTTCTCCAGCAGGTGGTGGTAAAGGTTCCCCTTCTTCAACAGGGAAAGGGATACTATTCCACAATGTTTGTGGTACCGAAACCGGACGGTTCGGTCAGACCTATATTAAATTTAAAGTCCCTGAACATTTATCTGAAAAGATTCAAGTTCAAAATGGAATCGCTCAGAGCGGTCATTGCAAGCCTGGAAGAGGGGGATTTTATGGTGTCTCTGGACATCAAGGATGCTTACTTGCATGTCCCCATTTATCCGCCTCATCAGGAGTACCTCAGATTTGTGGTACAGGACTGTCATTACCAATTCCAGACGTTGCCGTTTGGGCTCTCCACGGCACTGAGAATATTTACCAAGATAATGGCAGAAATGATGGTGATCCTGAGAAAGCAAGGAGTCACAGTTATCCCATACTTGGACGATCTCATAAAGGCGAGGTCAAGGGAGCAGTTGCAGATCAGCGTAGCGCACTCTCAGGAAGTGTTGCAACAGCATGGCTGGATTCTGAATATCCCAAAGTCGCAGCTGATTCCTACGACGCGTCTGCCCTTTCTGGGCATGATTCTGGACACAGACCAGAAGAAGGTGTTTCTCCCGACGGAGAAGGCTCAAGAGCTTGTGACTCTAGTCAGAGACCTCTTAAAACCGAAACAGGTGTCGGTGCATCACTGCACGCGAGTCCTGGGAAAGATGGTGGCATCGTACGAAGCCATTCCATTCGGCAGGTTCCATGCGAGGATCTTTCAATGGGATCTGTTGGACAAATGGTCCGGATCGCATCTTCAGATGCAGCGGCTGATCACCCTGTCCCCCAGGGCCAGGGTGTCTCTTCTGTGGTGGCTACAGAGTGCTCACCTTCTCGAGGGCCGCAGGTTCGGCATACAGGACTGGGTCCTGGTTACCACGGATGCGAGCCTCCGAGGGTGGGGGGCAGTCACTCAGGGAAGAAACTTCCAAGGGTTGTGGTCAAGTCAGGAGGCTTGTCTGCACATAAATATCCTGGAACTAAGGGCCATATTCAACGCCCTGAGTCAAGCGGAGCCCCTGCTTCGCAACCGACAGGTGCTGATTCAGTCAGACAACATCACCACGGTGGCTCATGTAAACCGCCAGGGCGGCACAAGAAGCAGAGTCGCGATGGCGGAAGCCACCAGGATTCTTCGGTGGGTGGAGAATCACGTGCAAGCACTGTCAGCAGTGTTCATTCCGGGGGTGGACAACTGGGAAGCAGACTTCCTCAGCAGGCACGACCTTCACCCGGGAGAGTGGGGACTTCATCACGAAGTCTTCATTCAGATTACAAATCGATGGGAACTGCCACAGGTAGACATGATGGCGTCCCGTCTCAACAAAAAGCTACAACGGTATTGCGCCAGGTCAAGAGACCCTCAGGCGATAGCTGTGGACGCCCTGGTAACACCGAGGGTGTTCCAGTCGGTCTATGTGTTTCCTCCTCTTCCTCTCATACCCAAGGTGCTGAGAATCGTAAGAAGAAGAGGAGTGAGAACAATACTAATTGTTCCGGATTGGCCAAGAAGGCCTTGGTACCCGGAACTGCAAGAAATGCTCACAGAGGACCCATGGCCTCTGCCTCTCAGACAGGACCTGTTGCAACAGGGGCCCTGACTGTTCCAAGACTTACCGCGGCTGCGTTTGACGGCATGGCGGTTGAACGCCGGATCCTAGCGGAAAAAGGCATTCCGGAGGAAGTTATTCCTACGCTGATAAAGGCTAGGAAGGACGTGACAGCAAAGCATTATCACCGCATATGGCGAAAATATGTTGCTTGGTGTGAGGCCAGGAAGGCCCCTACAGAGGAATTCCAACTGGGCAGATTTCTGCACTTTCTACAGTCTGGAGTGACTATGGGCTTGAAGATTTATGTAGCCAGAACGGCTGGAGTCAGGAAAACTGACTCGCTGTTTATCCTATATGCCCCCAACAAGTTGGGGGCTCCTGCTTCAAGGCAAACCGTTGCCCGCTGGATCTGTAACACGATTCAGCAGGCTCATTCTGCGGCTGGATTGCCGCATCCAAAATCAGTGAATGCCCATTCCACAAGGAAGGTGGGCTCTTCTTGGGCAGCTGCCCGAGGGGTCTCGGCTTTACAGCTTTGCCGAGCTGCTACTTGGTCGGGTTCAAACACATTTGCAAAATTCTACAAGTTTGATACCCTGGCTGAGGAGGACCTTGAGTTTGCCCATTCGGTGCTGCAGAGTCATCCGCACTCTCCCGCCCGTTTGGGAGCTTTGGTATAATCCTCATGGTCCTTACGGAGTTCCCAGCATTCACTAGGACGTTAGAGAAAATAAGATTTTACTCACCGGTAAATCTATTTCTCATAGTCCGTAGTGGATGCTGGGCGCCCGTCCCTAGTGCGGACTTTCTGCAATACGTGTACATAGTTATTGCTTAATAATGGGTTATGTTATGTTGGCATCCATTGTTGATGCCCTGTTGTTGTTCATACTGTTGACTGGATAAGTGTATCACAAGTTATACGGTGTGATTGGTGTGGCTGGTATGAGTCTTACCCGGGATTCCAAAATCCTTTCCTTATAATGTCTGCTCTTCCGGGCACAGTTTCCTTAACTGAGGTCTGGAGGAGGGGCATAGAGGGAGGAGCCAGTGCACACCAGATAGTACTAAATCTTTCTTTAGAGTGCCCAGTCTCCTGCGGAGCCCGCTATTCCCATGGTCCTTACGGAGTTCCCAGCATCCACTACGGACTATGAGAAATAGATTTACCGGTGAGTAAAATCTTATTATCTCCCCAGTGCCAGATATGCCCCCAGTGCCAAATATGCCCCCAATGCCAGATACCGGCAGCTAAGACTCCTGATTGGTGGCTGGTCTGTGAGCTCTGATTGGCTCACGGGCTGACGCCGGGCACTGCAGACTAGGGCAGCGGGAGGCGCCGCGGGAGCTTATGAGCCGCATGCGGAGATAGAAAGCTGCATGCGGCTTGAGAGCCGCGGGTTTGCCACTGTTGTACAGTGCCACATACAAATAAAGCCCCTATACAGTGCCACATACATATAAAAACACCCAAAAATGGGTGCCTCCACAGTGCCAAATACATATATGCCCCCATAGTGCCAGATACATATATTTCTCCACAGTGCCAGATACATATAATCCTCCACAGCACCAGATACATATACTGTATCCCCACAGTGCCAGATACATATATGTCCCCACAGTGCCAGATACATATATGCCCCACAGTGCCAGATACATGTATGTCCCCATAGTGCCAGATACATATATGTCCCCACAGTGCCAGATACATATATGTCTCCATAGTGTCAGATACTTATATGTCCCCACAGTGCCAGATACATATATTCCTCCACAGTGCCAGATATATATATATATATACGCCCCCACAGTGCCAGATACATATATGTCCCCATAGTGCCAGATATGCCCCCAGTGCCAGATACACATCTCGTCAGTGCCAGATATGCCCCCACTGCCAGATACACATCTCCCCAGTACCAGATATGCCCCCAGTGCCAGATACACATGTCCCCCCAGTGCCAGATATGCCCCCAGTGCCAAATATGCCCCCCAGTGCCAGATATACCCCCACTGCTAGCTGCACATCTCCCCAGTGCCATATATGCCCCCACTGCCGGATACACGTCCCCCAGTGCCAGATACACATGGCCCCCAGTGCCAAATATGACCCCACTATCAGCTACACGTCTCCACAGTGCCAGATATGCCCCCACTGCCAGCTATACATCTCCCCAGTGCCAGATATGCCCCCAGTGCCAGAAACACATGTCCCTCCAGTGCCAGATATGCCCCCAATGCCAGATACACGCCCCCCCCAGTGCCAGATACACGTCCCCCCAGTGCCAGATATGCACCCAATGCCAGATACACGTCCCCCCAGTGCCAGATATGCCCCCAGTGCCAGAAACACATGTCCCCCCAGTGCCAGATACACATCCCCCCAGTACCAGATATGCCCCCAGTGCCAGATACACATCCCCCCAGTGCCAGATATGCCCCCAGTGTAAGATACACACAGGGCTGTTTGTAGCCAATTTGGCTCCCAGTGCGAGATTTAAAAATGCGCCCCCCCACCCCATGACAAAAAAAGATGTGCCCCCTCTAGATAAAAAAAAAACCTTGCGCACGAGCTCCTGACAAGGGGGTGTGGCCTCATTTTAATGGGCGTGGTCTCATTTTAATGGGCATGGCCTCATCTGAACAGGCTACCTCACACCCCAGTATTTGACCCTGCGCCAACAGATCACGCCCACCATAGGAAAAAAAAATTCTACCATATTAAGCCCCACACAGTAATGCCCCCTGCACCATATTATGCCACACACCGCAATGCCATTGATACATGAAATCCCCACATTACGGCAGGCAGAGTCCCCATTTTCCGCATCACGATAGGCAAGAGTCCCCATTTTCCACATTACGGCAGGCAAGTGTCCCCTTTTTACACATTACGGCAGGTGTCCCCATTTTACAGGGAGAGAGAGAGAAAGAAAGAAAGAAAGAAAGAAAGAAAGAGAAAGAAAGAAAGAAAGAAAGAAAGAAAGAAAATACTTACAGAGGTGATTCCCGCTCTTCAGCCCGCCTCACCAGTCGCTCCTCGCGCCAGCCGCCTCTCCCTCTTCGTAGCTTGGCTCCCCCTCCTCCTCAGTACTCTGCTCGGGGGGCAGAGTTTTGCGGGATGACGCAGTTGCGTCATGACGTCACAACGCAACTGCATCATTCCGCAAAACTCCGCGCCCCCGAGCTGGGTACTCGGGGAGAGGGAGGAGGGGGAAGCCAGGGAGCCACAGTCAGTGGCGCCCCGTGCGATTGCACGGCTCACCCGCCCCAAGAAATGGCCCTGGATACACATGTCCCCACACTGCGCCCCCCCAAGTGCTGCTCACTGCCGCACGGCTGCTCTGCTCAGTCTGCTGCTTGTGAAGGGAGGAGAGCGCAGCGTGCGCCTCTCCTGCCCCTCAGTCTCCACTCTCCGGCGGCGTTGATTCTCTCTAATTAGGCATCGGTCCGGGAGCCAGTCAGAGTTCGCGTACCGGCAGCTAAGACTCCTGATTGGCGGCTGGTCCGCGAGCTCTGATTGGCTCACGGGCCGGCTCCGGGCACTGCAGACTAGGGCAACGGGAGGTGCTGCGGAAGCTTATGAGCCGCATGCGGAGATAGAAAGAGCCACATGTGGCTCGAGAGCCCGGGTTGGCCACCGCTGGCGTAAGGGTTCCCAGTGTTTTAAAAAAACAGTACCGGGCTCTTGGACCTTTCTTGGTTCCAAAAATATGTGGGGTAAAAGTACGTAGGGGTCCCCTGCAATTCTGAAACCAGCACCGGTCTTCACTAGTTAAGGAGATAATGCCACAGCCAGGGGACACGTTTATATAGGTCCCTGCGGCCATAGCACTGAATCCTCAACTAGTCACCTCTGTCTGTGGTTCCTGGGGGAGTGAGAACCCCCCAATAAAGGTGTCCCCCCCTCCTGGCACCCAAGGGCCAAGGATTAAGCTCGGGGCTGTCCCCACCATGCGTGGGCTGTGGATGATGGGCTGATAGCCATGAAGTTTAAAACATAGAATTTAATATTGTCTTTTGTTGTGGAACTACAAGTCCCAGCAAGCCACCCCATGCATGCTGGTACTTGGAGAACCACAAGTACCAGCACACAGGGCATTAAAAGCCCGCTGGTACCTGTAGTTCAACAACAAAATAAATATTCCAATAAAGACATTACACAGACACTGTGAAAGTAAAACTTTAATAAAACACACTTACACACTCACATACACTTAACTACTGTCAAACGGAGCCCCACAAGAGTGACCTCAATTAACCTTGCAGTCAGCGGTCAATTAACCTTGCAGTCAGCGGTAGACCGCATGTTCCCACCATATACTACAATTTTACCCCTATTATAGTCTATGGGCTCTGCTTGATTCCACAACAGAAGACAATATTTAATTGTATTTTTTACACTTCATAGCTATCAGCCCGCTATCCACAACCCAGAGGTAGTGGGGACAGCCTTGGCCCTTGGGTGCCTGGAGGAGAAGACTCCCTTATTGGGGGGCCCCTACTCCCCCATGGAACCCCGGCCAGGGGATTTAATGCTATGGCCTCAGGGACCTATATAAAAGTGTCCCCCGACTGTGGCATTATCTCCCTGATTCCTTGAGCCCGGTGCTGGTTATATTCAGGAGGGGGACCCCACGCAATTTTTTTTATATTTTTAACTAAATAAATAATGTACACGATGGAGTCCTGCACGAATCTCACTGACCCGGTGAGGCAGATGTAACATGTGCAGAGAGAGTTAGATTTGGGTGTGGTGTGTTCAAACTGAAATCTAAATTGCAGTGTCAAAATAAAGCAGCAAGTATTTACCATGCGCAGAAACAATATAACCCACCCAAATCTAAATCTCTCTGCACATGTTACATCTGTCCCACCAGCAGTGCAATATGATTTTACCCAATTGCTATCAACTATAAATAAGTATGTTTGCTAAAAAGCATAATAAACTTACAACATTTTCAAACAAACAAAAAAGTCAGCACAATGCACACAATAAAATTTTAATTAAAATACAGTACTTGTACTATTTTGAAAAAAAATTTAAAAAAAAATAATAAAAAAAAATATATATATATAAATATATATAAATATATATATATATATATATATATATATATATAAACATAACAGAAAAAGATATGAAAGATGTTTCAAGGAACAGTGCCCAATCTATAGATATTCTCTGAAGCACCTTGGGCAAGGTTGGCTTATTCTAAACAAGTCAAGTACAGATATACTCTGTTACACCACCAGGCACTAGAATGTGTTTTAAAATGCAGCAGTGCAGAAAAAGTTGATAGTATTTCTTTTGGCTGCTTAAGTCAGGATCATGTTAAAAGTACATGTAACAATCCTGCCAGAGCAATGAGATCAGGACTTTTTGGCACCATGTGCCAATATTCACAGGCTGAGGAGTGAATCAGTTCTTTATCTAGCCACAAATTAAAAATAAATGTCACATCTAATATCTGTCCCAGAGGCTTGTTTATATTGAGACGATACTGTAGATTGGCAATGTGATTTATTCTTTGTACTAGATTATTTAAGAAACAGTTAAATCAAATGATAATTATTAGTCTGCATGTCATCCCAAAAAATCAGAAGAAAACTATTCCTATATCCAGCACCTTGTTATAAAAATATTCTGTTTAATGGCACAGAAGCATGAAGTGAGAAGAAGTTCTCACTGGTAATTTAGTACAGGTTGGCACAAGCCTATAATATCTTGTAGATAATATTACTTCACCTTAGAGTAAAAAAGTTAAAATGTAAATACTGTATATATTTAGACGTGTTTCTCTGCATAGAAAATAATTGGCCATAGGTTCTCTGCTGTATTTATAGAAGAGTAAAGAGAAAGCAAATTCCACAAATAAACATTTTCCATTACAATATATTTATGGCTGTTATCGACATAAAGATACCAAGATCAAGGAATATAATAACTAACAAATAAAATTGACATATTTATGTAGTATATAGTACTGTGGAATACAGTGATGCATTAAAATCAATAAATAATATTTAATATTAAAGCAAAAATATGTGGCTGTATAAATTCATACAGTGATATGGAGCCAAAAAACATCACAGGGAGCCAGGCCTGTAATTAGGGTGGTGCAAATGGTGCTTGGCACATAGCGCATTTGCCCAGCGGGCGAAACTGGCTGCATCCACCCATGTTCCCCTTTCTGTGCACCACCAACAGCTGCTGTATACTGCCTGCTGCAATATATAGTAATAGCGGTGCACCCGGCACCCTCTCTGCTGGGCGCACCACTACCATTACACATTAGAGTTGCAGCGCTGCAGCTGCCTACCCACGTGCCCCCCCCCCCCCCCCTCCTCTCCCCATCTCCTGCAGTGTCTCTTGGAGCTGGAATTAACAGCATGATGTCCCACCCAGTCCATTCTCGGCAAAGTGCCTTGTGCCGGGGGAAGCCAATGCAATGGGCCACAGCCAAGGAAGCAGCCAGCAGAAGTCAAGACAGAATATTGACAGAAGAAGAGGAATGAGGTTAGCAGCACCACAGCTCCCTGGGTGGGGGTGGTGGGGGTGAAGACGAAGAGATGGAGGAATGAGGAGGAGGAGTAGGAGGAGGAATGATGATGAATGAGGAGGAGAAGGAATGATGATGATAATAAGGAGGAGGAGAACGAATGATGATGATTGAGGAGGAATGTGGAGGAGGAATGAGGATGAGGAGGAGTAATGGTGATGAATGAGGAGGAGGAATGATGATAATGACAAGGAGGAACATGGAGGAATAATGATAATAAGGAGGAATGTGGAAGATGAATGATTATGATGAGGAGAAGGGCATTACTGTGGCATAAAGTTTATAAGGGGCTCTACTGTTATGCAATGTGTATAAGGGGCTCTGCTGTCTGGTGTGTGGTGTAATGTGAATAATGGACACTACTGCGTGGTCAGGTGTAACGTGTATAAGGGGCTATACTGTGTAGTGTAATGTGAATTGGTACTATTCCCACAAAGTGATGGCTCTTTATTTTAGGTGAGTGCCTGTGGCGTGCACTATCCCTGTTCTCCAGGCTTAATACATCTGCTCCACTGTGCTAGATGCATCATCGCTTGGAGAGTGATAAAATGGAGAGAAAGTACTAGCCAATCAGCTCCTAACTGTCATGTTACAGGTTGTGTTTGAAAAATTACAGCTGACTGGCTGGTACTTTTTCTATCTCCATGTTATCACTCTCCAAGCAATGACGCATCTAGCCCACATCCTGTAACATGGCAGTTAGGAGCTGATTGGTTGATACTTTATTTCCAACAACTTTGTCTCCATCCAAGGCTGAGCAAATAGACCCCTCAGGCAAATGGCACACTGCTAGCCAAATGTAGGGGCGGTGGGACCACAATGGTGCACAGAGCTCTGCAACTGCACATCTTGCACACCCTAGTTACTGCCCTGCAAACCGGTACAGTGCACACTCTTTATCAGCCATAAAAAGAGTGTTTTAGAATAAAGCTGAATGAGTACTGCGGCTGTATCTACACTCATCATGGTGGAATCTCCCTTCTAGCACCTGTTCTGAATATACTGCTTCTGAAAAAGCCTGACCTATTCTAGACTTTACCATCTGGCTTCCACTGGATGCTTATTAGAACTTAATTTCCATGTGAATCTTCTATGCCTTACAGGTATATTTATATTAAACATTTCTCCAACTGGTGATAAAAGGCTGGGCCCATCTTGTGAACATCTGACATCCCCAGCTCCCGCTGCTTTTCATTCCCCTTCTGAAAATAGTTCCAGATGAAATGGTAGGAGGTAGAAGACAAAGGTAGAGACAGGTGTCTGTACTTGCTGGGGGCTGACACTTGATGCTGCTGTACAGTATACATCTCTTTGACCAATGTATTTTTGCAGCTGAGCGCACAGTTTGCAGCCTTAGCTGAATTACTGAAAAATGAAGAGCCAAGTATGACTTTCCCTATACCACAAGGGGAGAGGGGAGGGGAAATATAAAAAGTTACAATGCTAAATATTACAAGTCCTCCAGGCAAGTATACAGGTTAAAAGATCAGGAGCATAAAGATCAGTTACCCCAGGATGTTGATACTGTATGGATCCACATGGTATTAAATGGTAAATTCAGAAAATTGCATGCATACTATATGACTTTTAATGGTAATTAAATTTACTATGCTTAATGAATTATATCACATGTAACCAGGAATCTGCAGAACCAGCAAGATACAATAGCACTTCTGTTCTCCAAATAATCTTGTTCACAACGCTCAATACTTACTTGGCAGAGAAGAATAAATAACATATACCTGTAAAGCATATACATATTATTTGAAAATAAGCATCATTTTGACATATTGTAAACTTACACATACTATATTTATTGCTTCCTTAAAGAGTACCAGTCAAGTACCCTAAACAGATATCTAAACATCTTGAATCAACAACATAAGGAAACATACAGTATGTTCCATTTATTAGGTTACATATATCTGTAATGTTTCTTATCTGTTCCTCTACAGGAATAATCATCTATCCTATACCCAGCTATTTGTCTGCTTATTGTGCTCCTGAGAAACTCATTTCTCCCAGCGTCTCACAAAAAATAATTGTGAAAAAAAACACAAAAACATTTCATTTAAGCACACCACACTACACTGCCAGCCAGCCCAGAAACTCCATATATAACCAGATCAAACTCCTATTCAGTAATCCTCACTTACTTGGTTTCCAAAAATATGTTTGTGCATAGAAACTTGTAAGAGGATCAGTTTTGTAGAATATTCATCCCACCGTAGAAGATGTAAAAATGTGCCACCTGGAGTCAGGTACTTAAGGCAATTGGAAAGGAATTAGTCCCGACACTGGTCAGAAGACAGACGCCGGAATTCCGACATCAGTCACATTGCCAGCACCGGAATCCCGACTGATGGCATTGTGAATGTAAGTAAACTGGGGATGGTTAGGCTTAGGCTGTGTGTGTGTGTGGGGGGGGGGGGGGGGGAATTAGGTTTAGGCAGTATAGGGGAGGTTAGGGTTTGGTGCAGGGAAGGTTAGGGTTAGGCTGTGGGGATGGAGGGATAGGGTTGGAAACTAAGCAGGGAGGGTAAGGCTGCTGGGGTTAAGGCACTAAGCGGGGAGGGTTAGGGTTAGGCTGTGGAGGGGTTAGGGCTAGGCTCTGGGTCTCTGGGGAGAAACGGGTAGAGGGGGAGGGTAACAATACTCGCCTAGCAGGTGTTGGGATTCTGCTTGTTGCGATGCCACTGTCGATGTACTGACTGCCGACTTTCCAAGTGCCGGGATCCCGATACTATCCCTACTGGAGTATTGGAGAGAAGATGAAAATTCAGTGCACTTCTTCAGGACTTCACTACTGTATGGAGGGGGTATATACTGTACACTCGTAGCATAAAAACCGGGGGGTAAATGGATTCTGCCATTGCCAAAACATATTGGCCACAGGGGTCAGTCTGGACCCTTTCTGTTACAAAACATACTTTTTTTTGGATAAGGATGGATACAACCCTAGAGCAAGAAGTTTGCATTATGTGATATGCCCAACCCATTAGTGGCACATGATTCAGAGATACATGCAGTGGCATCTGTGTTTGCATATTTTGCTTCAGTCAGGTCTGCGGCTTTATGCTAATGCCACAACAAAGGGCCTGTTTAATTTTATTGTTAAGACCGCTGACATTCCAGGTTAGCAACCCAACTAAATTTCTAAACATAGACAGAACTGGGAAAGAGGTAGTTGCAGTGCAGCTCACAGGTAATGATGGCCCTCATTCCGAGTTGTTCGCTCGCTAGCTGCTTTTAGCAGCATTGCACATGCTAGGCCGCCGCCCTCTGGGAGTGTATCTTAGCTTAGCAGAATAGCGAACGAAAGATTAGCAGAATTGCGATTAAATATTTCTTAGCAGTTTCTGAGTAGCTCGAGACTTACTCCTACACTGCGATCAGCTCAGCCCGTTTCATTCCTGGTTTGACGTCACAAACACGCCCTGCGTTCGGCCAGCCACACCCCCGTTTCTCCAGACACTCCCACGTTTTATCCTGGCACGCCTGCGTTTTTCCGCACACTCCCAGAAAACGGTCAGTTTCCGCCCAGAAACACCCACTTCCTGTCAATCACACTCCGATCACTTCAACAATGAAAATTCTTTGTTCGGATGTGAGTAAATCTACTAAGTTTTGTGCTAAAATACTTACATTTTTGCCTTAATCGCTCCGTTGCAAAAATCAGCAACGAGCGAACAACTCGGAATGACCCCCGATGTCCTAATGTTCTGCATAGAATGTTCCCAAGCTCCCCAAAGCTATGTAGGGAATGAGGTGATTCTCCTGGAACCCTCTTCCATATTCGGTGGGATTGTCCCAACATTGTTCATTTCTAAAAACAAGTATTCCTCATTTCCAAAACCCTAATAGGCCCAGACATTTCAACAGAGTCTTGATTTTGTCTATTCAATCTTACAATGCCATCACCAAATAAATAAAAAAATCAATGTTGTAAATATAAATAATGATGCTAAGACAACCATCCTGGTGTATTGGCAAGTACCCATACTTGCCAACTCTCCCCGATTGTCAGGGGACTCCCTGAAATAGTAGCAATCTCCCTGACTCCCTGAAGAGTCTAGCAATCTCCCTGCACCTTACCCACATTATGTAGCTGTTACAGTCTTGGTAAAAAAAATAATCAGAGAAATATACATTCAAACGGGATCATAAGTGACATACTCCTGCATTGGTTATAAGGCACAATGATCCCTATGGCTACAGGCATTTTTAATAAATTTTTCTCATGGCCACTTATATGGAACCTCTTGTACAACACAATACACAAACAAGTTCTGAAAAATATCAGTGTCTTTTCATTAACAAGTAGATCTTACTTACTGCTTTGGGGCTTATTACCATATGGATGTAAGTCATTTTTATGACATGCCTCTCAAATGTAACAGTCCACGTCTGCATTACTAGGTGATACTTCAGAATCTCCCTGAAATGCTTTTTCAGAAGTAGGCAAGTGTACCACTGTCCCATTCTGTTACAGATTGGTTTTGTAGACTTGTTCTGTAAATGGGGATGGAGGACATTGCCCTCTCTGCCGCTTAGAGGATTGTGGGACTACCTACATGGTGTTATTGGTTAGAAATAAAGATGTCAGATGATTACAAAAGATGTGTCAGGTATATGTGATTCCCTTCCGCCCTTCTACTTACACCTGTTGTTCTTACCTTTGTTTGTATCTTCATATGAAGTGTCATACTTTATAAATATTTGTTTTTCTTTGTTATGTTGGTGATGATGCTTCCTGCAGACATGTTAGTTATTTCCCACTTGTCCACATTTATATAGTTGTGAAATCTACCATTAAATCTTATTGATTGTGAGCTTGTCACTGTTACTATTTACTCTGGTACATAATAAATACAGATTGCAAAAAAATATATATCCATGACTATTAAAATATTATCATACTCTGGGGCGTGGCCTAGAAGTCCGTGAGTGCAGACGTGTTGGAGGGGAGCTCCTGCACTTATCCACGACTCACCAACTCTCTGAGGGAGCCCTCCCTCTGTTTCTGCCCTGCCAGGATCCCTCTGTGCTCCGGAGGTTGTGAGGTGAGCAGCGGGAGCAGTTCTGGCTGTCCTAGTGGCTGGAGAATGCCACAGCCTTGTCCGCCGACTGAAGCCGCAGACTTTCCTGGAGGGCCGCAACTGGCACGTGAGCTCCGTTGTGGCCATTGCACCTGAGGGGCTCCTGAATCCGGAATCCTGCAGCAGAGTGTTGGGGAGAGCCTCCCTTATACACCCCTGACTGCCTGCAAGCGCTGGAGCCAGTCTGTGGGGGATATAACATCCACAGAGTGCTGGGCTGATCTCTGCTGTGGTGGCATTCTTGGCTGCAGACTTGTTATATATCTGTGTCCTGCTTTACATCTCCTGATGCCTGCATGCCTGCCAGTCTTTATTTATGTCACTGATGGATCAGTGACTTGTCTCCTCTGCACTAATTTGTCTGCTTGGTGGCTCCATCTACTGATTATCCAAAGTGTGCAGCTGCTGCTCCCAACTTCTTTGCTGGGGACCCTCTTCCACATTTTTTCTACATTAGGCTCCTGGGACCTGCCTCACCAGTGACATAATATATACCTCATTTAGGGGTCCTTTGTATGCTACTATGCTCTTATCTGCATGCTCATAACCTGCATCATTATAAAGCCTTCTCTATTTGCTGCATGGGGACTGTTCACTAGAATATGACCACCCTAACCTTCCCACCCACATGCCATGGGGACTGGTGTTTAATGTGACCACCCAGGATTTTATAACTACTCAGCAACTGCTTTTATTGTAAGCCATCCCGGAGGTGTACCTGTTATTGCATTTCAGGTGCTGATCCGCTAATGGGGAAAACCAGAAAGAGGAGGCAGCACTCTTCTGCTAAGAAACCAGGTGACAAAACTTCCCAGACTAACTTGTATCGTTAGTTACAACGTGACACTGGTGGGGAAGACTCTCATGTAACTCCTGCCTCCTCTCCCTCCCCTGCAGACGTCTAGTCAATGGCTTCTTCCACTTCTCTGACATCGGTCAATCTCCCTGACGCTATTATGGCTGATGTACTAGCTCATTTACATCCTCTTCCAACGAAGAAAGATCTCCCGACCAAAACGATCAAGTCGGAAATATCGGTGCTTCGGGCTGACTTGTCGCAAATTGCACACAGGGTCTCGGATGCAGAAGTCCATCTGGAAGAACTTGATTCCTCGCATAGGGTGCTCCATATAATACTATTACCTTACAGGCGCAGGAATTACGTAACGTACAAAAGCAGCTGGATGACCTTGACAATAGGGTCCGGTGAAATAATCTCTGTGTCCGTGGAATACCGGAGGATGTTCAGGGCCCTGGTATCATGGATGCCCTTACCTCAGTCTTCAATGAAGTGTTGGTGACTGATTCTGACAATACTATACTTTTTGACCAAGCACATAGAGCAAACCGCCCCAGAGGCCTCCAAAGTGATGCTCCTAAAGAGATAATCTGTAGACTTCACTACTATCACGTGTTAAAGAAGAGATTCTTTTCAAGGCTAGGAGGTTGAATCATTTAGAATTTAATGGCTCCGTCATATTTCCTGATCTTTCCTGGAACACTCTCCAGCAGCGTCGCCTTTTAAAACCAGTGACGGATGTCTTAAAGGATAAAAATATACGCTTCCGCTGGGGCTTTCCATTGAGCATACAAGTGTCTCACGAGGGACGTCAGATATCCCTACAAACCCCAGAGGATTTGGATATGTTTTTTCTCTATGCTAATAAGCCTTCACTTACTGAATGGACCCAGTCAGCTTGTCGCCTTAACCCGCTTCACCTCACTGCTCAACACGCTCCTTGGACACCAGCGGAAACAGAATGCACAGATCGCTACTCCGATCCAAGTGGACTCTGGCACCTGAAGCAGTTCATCCAGTGATTTGTTCTCACTCTTCCCAGTGCAATTAAGCATTGAGCTGCTGGTGACACCATATACACCAGCGACCAGTTTGATTGATTGTTTTTTCACTTTATTACCTCTGGGTTCATGGATTTAAAGCATGCCTTGTCATTTTTTTTGTTTTTTTCTCTTTCCCTGATGTTATCTCTCTGATGTTTTTCATATTTCCTTTTACATCTTTCTGAAAGTTGCAGGGTAATTGTTTTGTTAGAAACACAGTACTATTCATACTGATATGCCTTTACCTTACAATGAAAATTATGCATTTCCTGGGTGGTTCGAATGCCACTAGTCCCCACTTGGGTTGACCGCCTTCCTGCATTAGACTCTGGGCCATGGGGTCAGTCCTTGAGGCCCATTGGCAGTTATAATTTCATCCTTACATTCTTTCATTCTTGTTGATTTTGTATTATTAGACAATGCAAACTATTGCTTCAATGTTCCTGTTTCTGTTCTTTTTCCTTATTTTCTTCCTGTTTCTTTTTCCCATCGTCATCGTGGATGGATGTTCTTTGGCATAGTCTTCTCCAAGTCCATTCTCAACCAGTGGTGAGTAACCCTATAATCGTTTTTCTATTCTTCCCTCTCCTCTCTATAGCCGGCCTCGTAGTTACTTTATCATTATATGATGTCCCCTGCGCCACCTTGTTGCGTGAACTCCAGAATGAACGTGTGGACGTTGCCTTCATTCAGGAGACACAATTTAGGTTTCCGGCCTCCCCAAAGCTGGGTAACTACTATTTTCCCTCAGTCTATTGCAGCGACAACCCCAGGGGAAATCTCTTGGAGTGACAATATTACTATCCCGTCGTCTTCCTCTTCTGAATGTTATGCATACAGTGCTCGCAGAGGGTAGATGCCAAGTTCTCAAATGTCAGATTTTTAATCAAATCTATACTATTGCTAATGTTTGTGTTCCAAATTATGGACCAATTGTATTTCCAATTGTAAAGCGCAATGGAATTTGCTGCGCTATATAAGAAACTGTTAATAAATAATAATAAATAAATAAATGGACAGACGTTTTTCCTCTCCAGAATGCTGCAACTCATAGAACCTATTAGGGAGGGGTGTTTGGTGTTGGGGAGTGACTTTAATTGGTCACCTGACCCTGTTATTGATTGTTCTCCCTCTTCCTCCAAATGACTCACATGCGATCACAGACACATACGCCGTCTTCTTCATGAGTTCCAGCTTCTGGATTTATGGAGAATCCACCACCCAGTGAAGGATTATACTTTTTACTCTCCCCCTCACAATATGTACTCTAGACTAGATTACTTTCTTGTAAACCATAGATTCTTACAATTCATCCTTAAAGGAAAATCGGACAGATATCCTGGTCAGATCATGCGCCAGTCTATGCTTCAGTTGCTATGTCAACGTCTATCCCCCACACCTTGGACTTGGCGGTTTAATTCTTCTATCTTTGGTGTCAGAACTTAATTCTTCTATCTTTGGTGTCAGAACTTAATACCACTATTATGGATTACATAGAGCTTAATAATACTCCTGGCATTGGGGCGTTGTCCATCTGGGAAGCACACAAATGTGTCATCCGGGGTAAATGCATACTACTAGGTTCACAACTGAAGAGGGAAAAAAAACACCCAGCGACGGCTTCTTCTTGAACGTGTTGCTACTTTAGAAATGCAACACCAGACTACATTAGATCCCCTTGTATTACAAGACATAACAGAGGCCAGACAAGCCCTGAATAAACTTCTCAGTGACACTACCAAAAAAGATTGGGGCAAATGTCGACATAAATATTACCTGTGGGGTAATAAACCAGGTGCTATGTTAGCAAGAGCCCTGCGTGCCCAGAGACTTCAGTCTTAAGTACATTCTATCTGCAGCTCTGACGGACAGCTGGTTCATACTCTTCCCCAAATAGCTGAGTCCTTTCAAAATTATTATGCTGCTTTGTACAATTTGAGGCCTGGACAGTCCCCCTCTGAGGCTCTTGAGTTGAAAACCTTGCTTCACAATTATTTAAAAGAGATAGATTTTCCGAAACTCTCAGATACTGATTTAACCTCTCTAGAACAGCCATTTTCTCTTGAAGAGCTTGAGGCAGCATGGCTTCAACTCCAGTTGGTAAGAGCCCAGGCCCAAATGGCTTTCCTGTCTGCTCTACAAGGCATTTAAAACCTTCCATTTACCTCTATTTTTAAAAGCCTGTAATTCAATATCACATGATGATGGCTTTTCCAAGCAAACATTGGAGGCTCACATATCTGTGATATCTAAAGAGGGTAAAGACCCTTCACAATGCTCGAGCTATAGACCTACAGTATCTCATTACTGAACTGTGATGTGAAGCTTTATGCCAAAATGATCGCAAATCAATTCAGCCCCTTTCTCCCATCGGTGGTACATGGAGACCAGGTGGGTTTTGTTCCGGGTGGTGAAGCCAAGGACAACACATCCAAGATTATAGACCTTATTCACTATGCCCACTCTGGTTCATTCCCTATGGTTCTCCTGTCCACCGATGTGGAGAAAGCTTTTGATAGGGCTGACTGGTCTTTTATGGAGGGTCTCCTCAACCATCTGGGTCTGGGTCCAATGTATTCTAGCCCTATATAGCTCACCTACAGCTAGGGTTTGGGTGAATGGTGCTCTTTCCATCCATTTTCTGATTAGGACTGGGACAAGACAGGGATGCCCCCTTTCCCCACTCATTTTCACATGGAGGCATTAGCTAGAGCGATCAGAGCAAATCAGAATATTCATGGCATAAGAGTTGGTGATCATGAATATAAACTGACGTTATATGCTGATAATTTATTAGCTACTATTTCCAATCCGGTAGTCTCTCTCAGCCCTAATGGCTGAATTCACTAGATTCCACGTTTTATCTAATTTTAAGATAAACTACACTAAATCGATAGCCCTGAATATAACTACACCATCTAGAGTGATTGTGGGCCTCCGTGACTCATTCCTGTTTCTTTGGCATCCTTCACATTTTAAATATTTAGGGGTTATACTTTCGAGTGATAACTGATTTGTATAGACTTAATTTTCTAACCTTTCTGAATAAAATGAAAACTGATCTTAATAAATGGTCGGCTCTTAATTTATCCTGGTGGGATAGGCTCAATACAATAAAAATTAATACTCTACCAAAAGTCTTGTAAAGTTTGCAGACATTGCCTATTTCCATACCTACCATCTTCTTTAGAGATCTCCAAGCTACAGTGGTCCGCTTCGTTCGTGGTAAAAGGGGTCATAGATTGGCACAGGCAGTTCTGATCTGCAATCGTACAGATGGGGGCCTTCAACTTCCTCACTTTATTAGCTACTATAACGCAGTTCATTTGGCCAGGGTTTTAGAGATGTCGCAATTCCCCACTGCAAAACAGTGGTCGCTAATCGTGGGATCTTTCACAGGCACCCTTGCTCATACTATCCCGTGGCAGTGTAAGTTTCCCCATATCCTACACTAGATCCTACACTACGTTGCTGGAGAAAATGTAAATACCTACCGACATTTAGCCCAGGCCCTTCTTTACCCATTCCCTTATTGCAGCATCCAGACTTGCCACATAATCTCCTTTCTCACTCTGCATTAACTACATGGACTCAGGAAGGCATCTCAAGGCTGTCTCACTTGGTTACTTCTAGCGGTTTCCGTTCCTTTACGGAGTAGTTGCAAACTTATGGTTTGCCATCTAATAGCTTTTGGGTGTATTTACAGCTCTGTCACTATGTTAACTCTCTACCTGTTCGCCCAGGTGGATGGCGCCCTACCCTTTTGAGACCCTTTGCTTATATAACTCGACACCTGATATCACAATTATACCAAAAATGCATAACTTGTCTCTCTCTTCCAACCCCCTCCTTTGTAACGGGTTGGCATAGAGACCTCCAGAAGGAACTTACTGATGATCAATGGTCACGTATATACTGTTATACTTTTGCCAGCTCACCTTCTATTCAAGTTTTAGAGACACAATACAAAATTATATCCAGATGGTACCGCTGCCTCCGGGTTCACCAGATGTTTCCGTCAATTCCTGCTCTTTGCTGGAGATGTGGGCAATCGTTGGTACCCCTTACCACATATGGTGGTAGTGCCAGACCTTGTCCAAATTTTGGCATCAGGTCCAAAAGATAACTTGCCAGCTAACTGGGTTTCCGATTCCTGAGACTCCAGAATTTTGGCTTCTCAATTTGATGGACATTCCCCTTTCCCAGTATAAGAACTCGCTACTCCAACATCTGGTGAATGCTGCCAGGGCTACTATACGATGTTATTGGAGATCTGCTCAGAAACCTCCAATATCACGCTGGTTTAAGAGAGTTGATTTTTACATGGCTATGGAAGACCTTTCTCTTACTCCAACAGTCAAATACTGCTGGCTTCACTGTCATCTGGTCAGAATGGCTCAGATTTAAGACCTCTCCCATATATAAATCCCATATGTCTCTAGTTTAACTTTTAAGTCCTGAAGCCACGATGACGATCCCCTCCCTTTCTTTCCGCCTGTCCCTCTTATTCCTGCTTTCCCTTTTATTTGTTTCTTCCTACATCTGCTGTTTTCTCTTTATTATCGTGTCATTTACATGTTTTGTTAATTGATGTTCGCAAGGAATAACCATGCGCCACAAGGATTGTTTTACTAATATCTTTATTTGTTTGGTGGTACGTCTCTATTGACCTTTTTTTATTTTTTGCAGTCTGTATGACCTGCCTTTGTGACCACCTCTTTAGAAGCACTTGTATGGTATAAATCTTGGAGGTCATTCCGAGTTGTTCGCTCGCAAGGCGATTTTAGCAGTATTGCACACGCTAAGCCGCCGCCTACTGGGAGTGAATCTTAGCATCTTAAAATTGCGAACGATGTATTCGCAATATTGCGATTACAAACTTCTTAGCAGTTTCAGAGTAGCTTCAGACTTACTCGGCATCTGCGATCAGTTCAGTGCTTGTCGTTCCTGGGTTGACGTCACAAACACTCCCAGCGTTCGCCCAGACACTCCTCCGTTTCTCCAGCCACTCCCGCGTTTTTTCCGGAAACGGTAGCGTTTTTTCCCACACGCCCATAAAACGGCCTGTTTCCACCCAGTAACACCCATTTCCTGTCAATCACATTACGATCGCCGGAGCGAAGAAAAAGCCGTGAGTAAAAATACTATCTTCATTGCAAAATTACTTGGCACAGTCGCAGTGCGGACATTACGCATGCGCACTAAGCGGAAAATCGCTGCGATGCGATGAAATTTACCGAGCGAACGACTCGGAATGAGGGCCCTTGTTTTTCCAATGTACAACATCTTTTATATAACAAATAAACAGAGATTGTGAAAAAAATATATTATCGTACTCTACTGTAGTATGTTTTACGCTTCATGTGATTGTTTTGGCAATTAATTAATAAAGAAAGGTTTCGCAGAGCAGTGTGTGCTGTTTTTAGATTTTCCTCAGCAGTGTAATGCAGAGTAGGCAGGAACCATTGCATAAAAAGGATATTGGTACCACCCGCGATCCTTGCTAGTAAACTGGCTGCTGGAATTTTTAAAGTGACTCCACTAATCACAAAGTAACAATAAAAAAGGAGGGTGAAAAAATTCCTGCGCACTAGAAAGGGTATATAACACACTTTTTTACAGTGTTGAAAACACTATAAGATGATTTTTAGATGAAAATATGTGAGATTTTTTCCTTAATCACAAGAAATCTTCACATCAGAAAATATACCACACGTGTGGTTGTCTGACAAAGGAACATATACCATATGTCTTATTTCTCGCAATACAACAATAGTGGAAAGTCTCGTAGTATGTTCATAAAAAAATATATACATAAAAAAAGTCCAATAAAAGTCCGAAAATAGTCTGTTATCTGGTATCCTCCTTATTGCAGTAAGTCGTTCCCACCATATATGATTCTTTGTCTGGCTCCTCAATACGGGTGCATGAAAAATAAATAATAAGGAATCATGGTGCAGACTTATTTGCAATTTTATTCAAAGACACAATATTCTACAATTAAAATGCGTACCAGAAGGGACCTTCCAGGAAGGCACAGTGAAAAACAAATAAGGGTATTTGTTGAGCTCCCCCTTATAGAGCTGTACCTTCACCAGGTCCTGGGCAGCACAGAGCACCAACGCGTTTCAACCTAGCAGGTCTTTTTCAAGGTGTGTATAGTATGAGGATAACCAGATTTTTATAGCTAAGCAGCTAAAAACACACCCACTTCCTGTTATAGGGGGTGTGGTTAGCCGTTTTAGTGTTAAAATACTTTAAAAATGATACAAACAAATCATAGATAATACTTAATACATGATAGAAAAATAGGAGGTATATCCCTCTTTTTATAATATAACAATGTAATTGATGCTTTAAACAAATGAAAATCACGGATGTTTTAACTATATTTCCTGTTTGCGTTCCATCCTTTGGAACGCAAAGCGTCATTTCCGGTTCCGCCGGAAATGACGCGTGTGAAACAAGATAACAGTCCGGGATGCAGTAGTGGGAGGTCGCATGGGTTTTATTTCCCCCGGAAATGCCTTGTAAGACTGGCGGGAGACGGAGTGTGGTGGTGCGTTCCACGTAGCTGGAACGCATCCCGCAACTTCCGGTTTTGCCTGAACTCGCGGTCCGGCCCTATCTATTGATATAGATGTTTTTAACTTAAGAAGTGACAGTCTGTCACATTGACCCCCATATGCTAGACGTGCTGGCGGATTTCTAAAAGGGTTTAAAGTGGACGTGCGTTCCACATGGATGGAACGCATTACGTTACTTCCGGTTTCCCCGGAAATGAAAAGGCTAAATAATTGATGGATTAATACACATGATTAAAAAAAATATTTGGTACATATAAGTCACATAGCAATGGTTAAATAATTGATGGACTAATTCACATGATTAAAAAAATATTTGTTACATATAAGTCACATAGCAATGGTTCAGTGGTGGGTTTTGATAATGTGATCCTCCTTATTTATAGATAAAAAATTATAGCGTTAATGAGGACACTACAAATGCCCACCCACATATATACAAATGGTAAAAATCAAGAAAGAATGATGAAACATAAATCATATATAAAAATGACCATATAGAGAATCCTTTGAAATTAACAATTAACAATAAAACATCCAGAAAGTCAAAAGCGTGATTAATACGGAAAAATTATATTAGAAAACCCCAAGACTTGTGGGGGGTTTTTTTTAAGGCAGTGCAAATGAGATCTAATTGAATGAACTGAACAGTTAATGGGTTTAGGAGTCGATAGTTGGATTTTACAGGAACCATTTAAGTTCGAATTCAGCATTTAAGCCCCACGGTTCTAAGGTTTTAACCTCATGTATTGCCCTCATTTCTGCCTTTGCTAAAAAGGTTTCTTTACCTTTAGTTCTCCAGTGGCCATCTACTTTTTTTATCCCTATAATGCTCTTAATGCTGGAGAGGGAACAGTTATGTTTTAAGGAGAAATGTTGAGAAACTGAATGGTTGGGGAAGCCTTTTTTAATATTTCTTAGATGTTCGGCCCATCTTTCTCTGAGTTTTCTGGAGGTTTTCCCTATGTATTGGAGTCCACAAATACATTCTATCAAATAGATGCAATTTGGGCTATTGCAGGTGATGAATTCGTTAATCTTAAATGTTTGTTTGGTGGAATTGGAGATGTAATCAATTATTTTGGTGGGTTGGTTAGTGTGTGAAATACACACGATGCATGAACCACATCTGTGGAAGCCTTTTGTCTTGATTCTTCCTGTCCTTTTCTCAGGTTTAGCACTTTTGACCAGTCTGTTTCTTAAATTAGGTGCTTTTCTATATACAAATTTTGGTTCTGATGGTATAATGTCTTTAAGGATGGGATCTTGTTTCAATATATACCAGTTTTTTCTCATGATGTGTTCAATCGTTCTGTATTTATTATTGAAAGTTGTGATGAATGGTAATTTTGGTTTTTCATCCTGTTTAGTTTTATCCTTATACTGTAGAAGGGACTGTTGAGATGTTTCTCCATAATCCTCGATAGCCTTATCAATGGGAGATTTATCATATCCTTTAACCAGAAATTTTTCTTTCATGACTTCAATCTGATCCGTGAACACTTCTTTCTTAGTGCAATTTCTTCGTATTCTTTGTATTTGTCCTTTGGGGATGTTTTTGAGCCATTGAGGGTGATGATGACTGGTTACGGGAATATAGGAGTTACTGTCGGTGGGTTTAGTAAAATTCCGTGTGATCAGTGATTCTCCTTCTTTGTAGATGGTAAGATCGAGGAAATTCACTTCCGTAATGCTAATACTGTAAGTTAATTGAATGTTGTATGGGTTGATGTTGAGCGATCTACAGAATTCTTCCAGACTTTCTTTGTCTCCTGTCCAAACAAAAAGGATATCGTCTATAAAACGAATCCATAGGGAGATATTCTCCCTCCATGGGTTGTTGTGCCAGATTACTTGGTCCTCCCACCAACCCATAAAAAGGTTTGCGTAAGATGGGGCAAATTTAGTGCCCATGGCTGTGCCCTTTTTTTGTATATAGTATTGGTTGTTATACCAGAAGAAATTATTCTCCAAGATGAAGGAAATAGATTCTTTAATGAATTCCAGTTTTTTTTCATTCACAATCTCATTGTTCTTCCTCAAAAAGTATTCGACTGCTGTGATTCCTACCTGGTGATCTATGATCGTGTAAAGAGACGAAACATCTGCAGTTACTAGTAGATGCTGATTAGTGACTTTTACTTTCTTCAACTGGTTAATGGTGTCAATAGTATCTTTAATGTATGAGGGGATCTTGAGTACTTCTGGCTGGAGATGAGCGTCTATAAATTGGGACAGATTGGATGACAAAGAGTCTGTGCCCGCAATTATCGGGCGTCCTGGGGGATTTGTCGAATCCTTGTGTATTTTGGGTAGAATGTATATGACCGGTAGTACCGGGTGTTCTCTTATGAGGTATTTCCTCTCCGAATCCGTAATGGTTCCATTTTCTTCATATTTATTCACCATGGAGATAAGATTTTTTTTCAATCCGATCCGTGGGGTTACTTCTTAGGAGACCATATGTTGTCCGATCTTCCAGTTGTCTCAATATCTCTTGATTGTATTTGCAGGTGTCCATAATCACAACCCCTCCTCCCTTGTCCGTAGGTTTAATGGTGATGTTTTCGTTATTTTCAAGACTCTTTATGGCTTCTTTTTCTTCCTTAGTGATGTTGTGGTTAAATGATTTCTTTTCATTAATCCGGTCTACTTCCGCGCAAACAATTCTATTAAAAGATTCCACAAAACAACCCCGACTGAAAGTGGGGTTGAATGTGGATTTGGGTTTGAAAGTTGAAATATCTCCATTTTGCGCTACCTTTTGACCAGCAAAGTACTTTTTTAAAGTTAAATTCCTAACAAATTTTTGAATATCTACATATGTGTCAAACTTGTTCAGTTTATTCACTGGAGCAAACTTGAGACCTTTCTGCAGGATGGTTCTTTCATTGTCCTTTAGTTCGTGTTGACTTAGGTTGAAGATCTTTACAGAGTGGTTTTCCAAGCATGTGGATGTAGGGTTAGTTTCTTTGTTGGTTTTTTTGGGTTTTCCATTTCCTCTTTTCCCTCTATGTGTTCTTTTCTTTATCTCCATCTGTTTCTTTTCCTTTGGCTCTGCTCTAAAAAATCTTCCCGGTTTAGAGTGTTAAACCTATTGAACCTATTCGATGTTTTTATCGAATAGTGGTCTTGTCTTTGATAGCGAGGATTTTCTTCGTAGCTTCCATTGGTGGACAGTCTTCGACGAGGGATTCTTTGTTTATTTCTGGGGTTGTTCTCCTGGTATCTTCTTTCCCAGTTTTCTTTTCTTTCCCCGTAGTTTCTTTCTTTTTCTTGATATCTTTCTCTGTGATTTCTTTCTCTATCTTGGTGTGCCCTTGGTTTATATCTTTCTCCATATTGGAGTTGTCTGTCTGGATCCATAAAGTGTATCTTTCTATTTTGTCGTGGTGAGGGCCTCCTGCGATTAAGCAGTGGGGTATGAACAGGACAATAGGATGGAGTATTATATTCCTCCTGATCAATGGTGATCAAGCTGTCGATTTCTTCGATTTCTTCAATTTCTTCTGTGTTTTCTTTTTCAATATCTTTAATGTCCCTGTTATATTTATTTTGTTTTCTTGTTATAATTTCTTTTTCTTTTTTAACAATTCTATATTCCAGTTCTTTTTCTAATTCCTTGCATTCTTTTAATTCACGAAAGGGTTCTATCAGAGTAGTTAACTCACTAATGGTTTTTTCTATTCTTGCTAATTCTTGTTTTCTTTCGTTAATGATCAGTTCCATCAGAGATAGGGAACATTTATTTAAAATGATACCCCATTCTTTATCAAAACTGTCATTCTCTGTTTTGAAAGTACAGGATTTGTGGATTTTTAAACCTTTTGGCACTAGTTCTTCTGCTATGTATCTCTCAAGGGTGGCTATCTCCCACCAAGTTTTACTCTCCTTGATGAGAATTTTTTCAAGTTTGCCTGTTATACTGTTTAAATCTACATTGGATAATTCCGTAATTTCTTGATCATTTTTACCTTTGACCATATCAAAAACGGAATTGACTAGGAGTCTTCGTTTTTCTCTATACCCCAGCATGGTCAGCAGATGGTGGATAATGGATAAGTATAAATAAAAAGGATATTGGTACCACCCGCGATCCTTGCTAGTAAACTGGCTGCTGGAATTTTTAAAGTGACTCCACTAATCACAAAGTAACAATAAAAAAGGAGGGTGAAAAAATTCCTGCGCACTAGAAAGGGTATATAACACACTTTTTTACAGTGTTGAAAACACTATAAGATGATTTTTAGATGAAAATATGTGAGATTTTTTCCTTAATCACAAGAAATCTTCACATCAGAAAATATACCACACGTGTGGTTGTCTGACAAAGGAACATATACCATATGTCTTATTTCTCGCAATACAACAATAGTGGAGAGTCTCGTAGTATGTTCATAAAAAAATATATACATAAAAAAAGTCCAATAAAAGTCCGAAAATAGTCTGTTATCTGGTATCCTCCTTATTGCAGTAAGTCGTTCCCACCATATATGATTCTTTGTCTGGCTCCTCAATACGGGTGCATGAAAAATAAATAATAAGGAATCATGGTGCAGACTTATTTGCAATTTTATTCAAAGACACAATATTCTACAATTAAAATGCGTACCAGAAGGGACCTTCCAGGAAGGCACAGTGAAAAACAAATAAGGGTATTTGTTGAGCTCCCCCTTATAGAGCTGTACCTTCACCAGGTCCTGGGCAGCACAGAGCACCAACGCGTTTCAACCTAGCAGGTCTTTTTCAAGGTGTGTATAGTATGAGGATAACCAGATTTTTATAGCTAAGCAGCTAAAAACACACCCACTTCCTGTTATAGGGGGTGTGGTTAGCCGTTTTAGTGTTAAAATACTTTAAAAATGATACAAACAAATCATAGATAATACTTAATACATGATAGAAAAATAGGAGGTATATCCCTCTTTTTATAATATAACAATGTAATTGATGCTTTAAACAAATGAAAATCACGGATGTTTTAACTATATTTCCTGTTTGCGTTCCATCCTTTGGAACGCAAAGCGTCATTTCCGGTTCCGCCGGAAATGACGCGTGTGAAACAAGATAACAGTCCGGGATGCAGTAGTGGGAGGTCGCATGGGTTTTATTTCCCCCGGAAATGCCTTGTAAGACTGGCGGGAGACGGAGTGTGGTGGTGCGTTCCACGTAGCTGGAACGCATCCCGCAACTTCCGGTTTTGCCTGAACTCGCGGTCCGGCCCTATCTATTGATATAGATGTTTTTAACTTAAGAAGTGACAGTCTGTCACATTGACCCCCATATGCTAGACGTGCTGGCGGATTTCTAAAAGGGTTTAAAGTGGACGTGCGTTCCACATGGATGGAACGCATTACGTTACTTCCGGTTTCCCCGGAAATGAAAAGGCTAAATAATTGATGGATTAATACACATGATTAAAAAAAATATTTGGTACATATAAGTCACATAGCAATGGTTAAATAATTGATGGACTAATTCACATGATTAAAAAAATATTTGTTACATATAAGTCACATAGCAATGGTTCAGTGGTGGGTTTTGATAATGTGATCCTCCTTATTTATAGATAAAAAATTATAGCGTTAATGAGGACACTACAAATGCCCACCCACATATATACAAATGGTAAAAATCAAGAAAGAATGATGAAACATAAATCATATATAAAAATGACCATATAGAGAATCCTTTGAAATTAACAATTAACAATAAAACATCCAGAAAGTCAAAAGCGTGATTAATACGGAAAAATTATATTAGAAAACCCCAAGACTTGTGGGGTTTTTTTTTTAAGGCAGTGCAAATGAGATCTAATTGAATGAACTGAACAGTTAATGGGTTTAGGAGTCGATAGTTGGATTTTACAGGAACCATTTAAGTTCGAATTCAGCATTTAAGCCCCACGGTTCTAAGGTTTTAACCTCATGTATTGCCCTCATTTCTGCCTTTGCTAAAAAGGTTTCTTTACCTTTAGTTCTCCAGTGGCCATCTACTTTTTTTATCCCTATAATGCTCTTAATGCTGGAGAGGGAACAGTTATGTTTTAAGGAGAAATGTTGAGAAACTGAATGGTTGGGGAAGCCTTTTTTTAATATTTCTTAGATGTTCGGCCCATCTTTCTCTGAGTTTTCTGGAGGTTTTCCCTATGTATTGGAGTCCACAAATACATTCTATCAAATAGATGCAATTTGGGCTATTGCAGGTGATGAATTCGTTAATCTTAAATGTTTGTTTGGTGGAATTGGAGATGTAATCAATTATTTTGGTGGGTTGGTTAGTGTGTGAAATACACACGATGCATGAACCACATCTGTGGAAGCCTTTTGTCTTGATTCTTCCTGTCCTTTTCTCAGGTTTAGCACTTTTGACCAGTCTGTTTCTTAAATTAGGTGCTTTTCTATATACAAATTTTGGTTCTGATGGTATAATGTCTTTAAGGATGGGATCTTGTTTCAATATATACCAGTTTTTTCTCATGATGTGTTCAATCGTTCTGTATTTATTATTGAAAGTTGTGATGAATGGTAATTTTGGTTTTTCATCCTGTTTAGTTTTATCCTTATACTGTAGAAGGGACTGTTGAGATGTTTCTCCATAATCCTCGATAGCCTTATCAATGGGAGATTTATCATATCCTTTAACCAGAAATTTTTCTTTCATGACTTCAATCTGATCCGTGAACACTTCTTTCTTAGTGCAATTTCTTCGTATTCTTTGTATTTGTCCTTTGGGGATGTTTTTGAGCCATTGAGGGTGATGATGACTGGTTACGGGAATATAGGAGTTACTGTCGGTGGGTTTAGTAAAATTCCGTGTGATCAGTGATTCTCCTTCTTTGTAGATGGTAAGATCGAGGAAATTCACTTCCGTAATGCTAATACTGTAAGTTAATTGAATGTTGTATGGGTTGATGTTGAGCGATCTACAGAATTCTTCCAGACTTTCTTTGTCTCCTGTCCAAACAAAAAGGATATCGTCTATAAAACGAATCCATAGGGAGATATTCTCCCTCCATGGGTTGTTGTGCCAGATTACTTGGTCCTCCCACCAACCCATAAAAAGGTTTGCGTAAGATGGGGCAAATTTAGTGCCCATGGCTGTGCCCTTTTTTTGTATATAGTATTGGTTGTTATACCAGAAGAAATTATTCACACACATATGTAGATATTCAAAAATTTGTTAGGAATTTAACTTTAAAAAAGTACTTTGCTGGTCAAAAGGTAGCGCAAAATGGAGATATTTCAACTTTCAAACCCAAATCCACATTCAACCCCACTTTCAGTCGGGGTTGTTTTGTGGAATCTTTTAATAGAATTGTTTGCGCGGAAGTAGACCGGATTAATGAAAAGAAATCATTTAACCACAACATCACTAAGGAAGAAAAAGAAGCCATAAAGAGTCTTGAAAAAAACGAAAACATCACCATTAAACCTGCGGACAAGGGAGGAGGGGTTGTGATTATGGACACCTGCAAATACAATCAAGAGATATTGAGACAACTGGAAGATCGGACAACATATGGTCTCCTAAGAAGTAACCCCACGGATCGGATTAAAAAAAATCTTATCTCCATGGTGAATAAATATGAAGAAAATGGAACCATTACGGATTCGGAGAGGAAATACCTCATAAGAGAACACCCGGTACTACCGGTCATATACATTCTACCCAAAATACACAAGGATTCGACAAATCCCCCAGGACGCCCGATAATTGCGGGCACAGACTCTTTGTCATCCAATCTGTCCCAATTTATAGACGCTCATCTCCAGCCAGAAGTACTCAAGATCCCCTCATACATTAAAGATACTATTGACACCATTAACCAGTTGAAGAAAGTAAAAGTCACTAATCAGCATCTACTAGTAACTGCAGATGTTTCGTCTCTTTACACGATCATAGATCACCAGGTAGGAATCACAGCAGTCGAATACTTTTTGAGGAAGAACAATGAGATTGTGAATGAAAAAAAACTGGAATTCATTAAAGAATCTATTTCCTTCATCTTGGAGAATAATTTCTTCTGGTATAACAACCAATACTATATACAAAAAAAGGGCACAGCCATGGGCACTAAATTTGCCCCATCTTACGCAAACATTTTTATGGGTTGGTGGGAGGACCAAGTAATCTGGCACAACAACCCATGGAGGGAGAATATCTCCCTATGGATTCGTTTTATAGACGATATCCTTTTTGTTTGGACAGGAGACAAAGAAAGTCTGGAAGAATTCTGTAGATCGCTCAACATCAACCCATACAACATTCAATTAACTTACAGTATTAGCATTACGGAAGTGAATTTCCTCGATCTTACCATCTACAAAGAAGGAGAATCACTGATCACACGGAATTTTACTAAACCCACCGACAGTAACTCCTATATTCCCGTAACCAGTCATCATCACCCTCAATGGCTCAAAAACATCCCCAAAGGACAAATACAAAGAATACGAAGAAATTGCACTAAGAAAGAAGTGTTCACGGATCAGATTGAAGTCATGAAAGAAAAATTTCTGGTTAAAGGATATGATAAATCTCCCATTGATAAGGCTATCGAGGATTATGGAGAAACATCTCAACAGTCCCTTCTACAGTATAAGGATAAAACTAAACAGGATGAAAAACCAAAATTACCATTCATCACAACTTTCAATAATAAATACAGAACGATTGAACACATCATGAGAAAAAACTGGTATATATTGAAACAAGATCCCATCCTTAAAGACATTATACCATCAGAACCAAAATTTGTATATAGAAAAGCACCTAATTTAAGAAACAGACTGGTCAAAAGTGCTAAACCTGAGAAAAGGACAGGAAGAATCAAGACAAAAGGCTTCCACAGATGTGGTTCATGCATCGTGTGTATTTCACACACTAACCAACCCACCAAAATAATTGATTACATCTCCAATTCCACCAAACAAACATTTAAGATTAACGAATTCATCACCTGCAATAGCCCAAATTGCATCTATTTGATAGAATGTATTTGTGGACTCCAATACATAGGGAAAACCTCCAGAAAACTCAGAGAAAGATGGGCCGAACATCTAAGAAATATTAAAAAAGGCTTCCCCAACCATTCAGTTTCTCAACATTTCTCCTTAAAACATAACTGTTCCCTCTCCAGCATTAAGAGCATTATAGGGATAAAAAAAGTAGATGGCCACTGGAGAACTAAAGGTAAAGAAACCTTTTTAGCAAAGGCAGAAATGAGGGCAATACATGAGGTTAAAACCTTAGAACCGTGGGGCTTAAATGCTGAATTCGAACTTAAATGGTTCCTGTAAAATCCAACTATCGACTCCTAAACCCATTAACTGTTCAGTTCATTCAATTAGATCTCATTTGCACTGCCTTAAAAAAAAAAACCCACAAGTCTTGGGGTTTTCTAATATAATTTTTCCATATTAATCACGCTTTTGACTTTCTGGATGTTTTATTGTTAATTGTTAATTTCAAAGGATTCTCTATATGGTCATTTTTATATATGATTTATGTTTCATCATTCTTTCTTGATTTTTACCATTTGTATATATGTGGGTGGGCATTTGTAGTGTCCTCATTAACGCTATAATTTTTTATCTATAAATAAGGAGGATCACATTATCAAAACCCACCACTGAACCATTGCTATGTGACTTATATGTAACAAATATTTTTTTAATCATGTGAATTAGTCCATCAATTATTTAACCATTGCTATGTGACTTATATGTACCAAATATTTTTTTTAATCATGTGTATTAATCCATCAATTATATAGCCTTTTCATTTCCGGGGAAACCGGAAGTAACGTAATGCGTTCCATCCATGTGGAACGCACGTCCACTTTAAACCCTTTTAGAAATCCGCCAGCACGTCTAGCATATGGGGGTCAATGTGACAGACTGTCACTTCTTAAGTTAAAAACATCTATATCAATAGATAGGGCCGGACCGCGAGTTCAGGCAAAACCGGAAGTTGCGGGATGCGTTCCAGCTACGTGGAACGCACCACCACACTCCGTCTCCCGCCAGTCTTACAAGGCATTTCCGGGGGAAATAAAACCCATGCGACCTCCCACTACTGCATCCCGGACTGTTATCTTGTTTCACACGCGTCATTTCCGGCGGAACCGGAAATGACGCTTTGCGTTCCAAAGGATGGAACGCAAACAGGAAATATAGTTAAAACATCCGTGATTTTCATTTGTTTAAAGCATCAATTACATTGTTATATTATAAAAAGAGGGATATACCTCCTATTTTTCTATCATGTATTAAGTATTATCTATGATTTGTTTGTATCATTTTTAAAGTATTTTAACACTAAAACGGCTAACCACACCCCCTATAACAGGAAGTGGGTGTGTTTTTAGCTGCTTAGCTATAAAAATCTGGTTATCCTCATACTATACACACCTTGAAAAAGACCTGCTAGGTTGAAACGCGTTGGTGCTCTGTGCTGCCCAGGACCTGGTGAAGGTACAGCTCTATAAGGGGGAGCTCAACAAATACCCTTATTTGTTTTTCACTGTGCCTTCCTGGAAGGTCCCTTCTGGTACGCATTTTAATTGTAGAATATTGTGTCTTTGAATAAAATTGCAAATAAGTCTGCACCATGATTCCTTATTATTTATTTTTCATGCACCCGTATTGAGGAGCCAGACAAAGAATCATATATGGTGGGAACGACTTACTGCAATAAGGAGGATACCAGATAACAGACTATTTTCGGACTTTTATTGGACTTTTTTTATGTATATATTTTTTTATGAACATACTACGAGACTTTCCACTATTGTTGTATTGCGAGAAATAAGACATATGGTATATGTTCCTTTGTCAGACAACCACACGTGTGGTATATTTTCTGATGTGAAGATTTCTTGTGATTAAGGAAAAAATCTCACATATTTTCATCTAAAAATCATCTTATAGTGTTTTCAACACTGTAAAAAAGTGTGTTATATACCCTTTCTAGTGCGCAGGAATTTTTTCACCCTCCTTTTTTATTGTTACTTTGTGATTAGTGGAGTCACTTTAAAAATTCCAGCAGCCAGTTTACTAGCAAGGATCGCGGGTGGTACCAATATCCTTTTTATTTATACTTATCCATTATCCACCATCTGCTGACCATGCTGGGGTATAGAGAAAAACGAAGACTCCTAGTCAATTCCGTTTTTGATATGGTCAAAGGTAAAAATGATCAAGAAATTACGGAATTATCCAATGTAGATTTAAACAGTATAACAGGCAAACTTGAAAAAATTCTCATCAAGGAGAGTAAAACTTGGTGGGAGATAGCCACCCTTGAGAGATACATAGCAGAAGAACTAGTGCCAAAAGGTTTAAAAATCCACAAATCCTGTACTTTCAAAACAGAGAATGACAGTTTTGATAAAGAATGGGGTATCATTTTAAATAAATGTTCCCTATCTCTGATGGAACTGATCATTAACGAAAGAAAACAAGAATTAGCAAGAATAGAAAAAACCATTAGTGAGTTAACTACTCTGATAGAACCCTTTCGTGAATTAAAAGAATGCAAGGAATTAGAAAAAGAACTGGAATATAGAATTGTTAAAAAAGAAAAAGAAATTATAACAAGAAAACAAAATAAATATAACAGGGACATTAAAGATATTGAAAAAGAAAACACAGAAGAAATTGAAGAAATCGAAGAAATCGACAGCTTGATCACCATTGATCAGGAGGAATATAATACTCCATCCTATTGTCCTGTTCATACCCCACTGCTTAATCGCAGGAGGCCCTCACCACGACAAAATAGAAAGATACACTTTATGGATCCAGACAGACAACTCCAATATGGAGAAAGATATAAACCAAGGGCACACCAAGATAGAGAAAGAAATCACAGAGAAAGATATCAAGAAAAAGAAAGAAACTACGGGGAAAGAAAAGAAAACTGGGAAAGAAGATACCAGGAGAACAACCCCAGAAATAAACAAAGAATCCCTCGTCGAAGACTGTCCACCAATGGAAGCTACGAAGAAAATCCTCGCTATCAAAGACAAGACCACTATTCGATAAAAACATCGAATAGGTTCAATAGGTTTAACACTCTAAACCGGGAAGATTTTTTAGAGCAGAGCCAAAGGAAAAGAAACAGATGGAGATAAAGAAAAGAACACATAGAGGGAAAAGAGGAAATGGAAAACCCAAAAAAACCAACAAAGAAACTAACCCTACATCCACATGCTTGGAAAACCACTCTGTAAAGATCTTCAACCTAAGTCAACACGAACTAAAGGACAATGAAAGAACCATCCTGCAGAAAGGTCTCAAGTTTGCTCCAGTGAATAAACTGAACAAGTTTGACACATATGTAGATATTCAAAAATTTGTTAGGAATTTAACTTTAAAAAAGTACTTTGCTGGTCAAAAGGTAGCGCAAAATGGAGATATTTCAACTTTCAAACCCAAATCCACATTCAACCCCACTTTCAGTCGGGGTTGTTTTGTGGAATCTTTTAATAGAATTGTTTGCGCGGAAGTAGACCGGATTAATGAAAAGAAATCATTTAACCACAACATCACTAAGGAAGAAAAAGAAGCCATAAAGAGTCTTGAAAAAAACGAAAACATCACCATTAAACCTGCGGACAAGGGAGGAGGGGTTGTGATTATGGACACCTGCAAATACAATCAAGAGATATTGAGACAACTGGAAGATCGGACAACATATGGTCTCCTAAGAAGTAACCCCACGGATCGGATTGAAAAAAATCTTATCTCCATGGTGAATAAATATGAAGAAAATGGAACCATTACGGATTCGGAGAGGAAATACCTCATAAGAGAACACCCGGTACTACCGGTCATATACATTCTACCCAAAATACACAAGGATTCGACAAATCCCCCAGGACGCCCGATAATTGCGGGCACAGACTCTTTGTCATCCAATCTGTCCCAATTTATAGACGCTCATCTCCAGCCAGAAGTACTCAAGATCCCCTCATACATTAAAGATACTATTGACACCATTAACCAGTTGAAGAAAGTAAAAGTCACTAATCAGCATCTACTAGTAACTGCAGATGTTTCGTCTCTTTACACGATCATAGATCACCAGGTAGGAATCACAGCAGTCGAATACTTTTTGAGGAAGAACAATGAGATTGTGAATGAAAAAAAACTGGAATTCATTAAAGAATCTATTTCCTTCATCTTGGAGAATAATTTCTTCTGGTATAACAACCAATACTATATACAAAAAAAGGGCACAGCCATGGGCACTAAATTTGCCCCATCTTACGCAAACCTTTTTATGGGTTGGTGGGAGGACCAAGTAATCTGGCACAACAACCCATGGAGGGAGAATATCTCCCTATGGATTCGTTTTATAGACGATATCCTTTTTGTTTGGACAGGAGACAAAGAAAGTCTGGAAGAATTCTGTAGATCGCTCAACATCAACCCATACAACATTCAATTAACTTACAGTATTAGCATTACGGAAGTGAATTTCCTCGATCTTACCATCTACAAAGAAGGAGAATCACTGATCACACGGAATTTTACTAAACCCACCGACAGTAACTCCTATATTCCCGTAACCAGTCATCATCACCCTCAATGGCTCAAAAACATCCCCAAAGGACAAATACAAAGAATACGAAGAAATTGCACTAAGAAAGAAGTGTTCACGGATCAGATTGAAGTCATGAAAGAAAAATTTCTGGTTAAAGGATATGATAAATCTCCCATTGATAAGGCTATCGAGGATTATGGAGAAACATCTCAACAGTCCCTTCTACAGTATAAGGATAAAACTAAACAGGATGAAAAACCAAAATTACCATTCATCACAACTTTCAATAATAAATACAGAACGATTGAACACATCATGAGAAAAAACTGGTATATATTGAAACAAGATCCCATCCTTAAAGACATTATACCATCAGAACCAAAATTTGTATATAGAAAAGCACCTAATTTAAGAAACAGACTGGTCAAAAGTGCTAAACCTGAGAAAAGGACAGGAAGAATCAAGACAAAAGGCTTCCACAGATGTGGTTCATGCATCGTGTGTATTTCACACACTAACCAACCCACCAAAATAATTGATTGCATCTCCAATTCCACCAAACAAACATTTAAGATTAACGAATTCATCACCTGCAATAGCCCAAATTGCATCTATTTGATAGAATGTATTTGTGGACTCCAATACATAGGGAAAACCTCCAGAAAACTCAGAGAAAGATGGGCCGAACATCTAAGAAATATTAAAAAAGGCTTCCCCAACCATTCAGTTTCTCAACATTTCTCCTTAAAACATAACTGTTCCCTCTCCAGCATTAAGAGCATTATAGGGATAAAAAAAGTAGATGGCCACTGGAGAACTAAAGGTAAAGAAACCTTTTTAGCAAAGGCAGAAATGAGGGCAATACATGAGGTTAAAACCTTAGAACCGTGGGGCTTAAATGCTGAATTCGAACTTAAATGGTTCCTGTAAAATCCAACTATCGACTCCTAAACCCATTAACTGTTCAGTTCATTCAATTAGATCTCATTTGCACTGCCTTAAAAAAAAACCCCCACAAGTCTTGGGGTTTTCTAATATAATTTTTCCGTATTAATCACGCTTTTGACTTTCTGGATGTTTTATTGTTAATTGTTAATTTCAAAGGATTCTCTATATGGTCATTTTTATATATGATTTATGTTTCATCATTCTTTCTTGATTTTTACCATTTGTATATATGTGGGTGGGCATTTGTAGTGTCCTCATTAACGCTATAATTTTTTATCTATAAATAAGGAGGATCACATTATCAAAACCCACCACTGAACCATTGCTATGTGACTTATATGTAACAAATATTTTTTTAATCATGTGAATTAGTCCATCAATTATTTAACCATTGCTATGTGACTTATATGTACCAAATATTTTTTTTAATCATGTGTATTAATCCATCAATTATTTAGCCTTTTCATTTCCGGGGAAACCGGAAGTAACGTAATGCGTTCCATCCATGTGGAACGCACGTCCACTTTAAACCCTTTTAGAAATCCGCCAGCACGTCTAGCATATGGGGGTCAATGTGACAGACTGTCACTTCTTAAGTTAAAAACATCTATATCAATAGATAGGGCCGGACCGCGAGTTCAGGCAAAACCGGAAGTTGCGGGATGCGTTCCAGCTACGTGGAACGCACCACCACACTCCGTCTCCCGCCAGTCTTACAAGGCATTTCCGGGGGAAATAAAACCCATGCGACCTCCCACTATTGCATCCCGGACTGTTATCTTGTTTCACACGCGTCATTTCCGGCGGAACCGGAAATGACGCTTTGCGTTCCAAAGGATGGAACGCAAACAGGAAATATAGTTAAAACATCCGTGATTTTCATTTGTTTAAAGCATCAATTACATTGTTATATTATAAAAAGAGGGATATACCTCCTATTTTTCTATCATGTATTAAGTATTATCTATGATTTGTTTGTATCATTTTTAAAGTATTTTAACACTAAAACGGCTAACCACACCCCCTATAACAGGAAGTGGGTGTGTTTTTAGCTGCTTAGCTATAAAAATCTGGTTATCCTCATACTATACACACCTTGAAAAAGACCTGCTAGGTTGAAACGCGTTGGTGCTCTGTGCTGCCCAGGACCTGGTGAAGGTACAGCTCTATAAGGGGGAGCTCAACAAATACCCTTATTTGTTTTTCACTGTGCCTTCCTGGAAGGTCCCTTCTGGTACGCATTTTAATTGTAGAATATTGTGTCTTTGAATAAAATTGCAAATAAGTCTGCACCATGATTCCTTATTATTTATTTTTCATGCACCCGTATTGAGGAGCCAGACAAAGAATCATATATGGTGGGAACGACTTACTGCAATAAGGAGGATACCAGATAACAGACTATTTTCGGACTTTTATTGGACTTTTTTTATGTATATATTTTTTTATGAACATACTACGAGACTTTCCACTATTGTTGTATTGCGAGAAATAAGACATATGGTATATGTTCCTTTGTCAGACAACCACACGTGTGGTATATTTTCTGATGTGAAGATTTCTTGTGATTAAGGAAAAAATCTCACATATTTTCATCTAAAAATCATCTTATAGTGTTTTCAACACTGTAAAAAAGTGTGTTATATACCCTTTCTAGTGCTCAGGAACCATTGCATGCTTTCACCAGATGGAACACAGGAGAGCCAAGTGTATTGCAAGCTGCCTATAAACCCAATATGTATACGTGAGGTAACCTGACCATTATTTGGTTCAATTTCTCTTCATAAGTAATAAATAGTCCGATCATCAGGTAATTTATTGCATAAAGGGAATAGAAATGCTTATATCATTTCAAATAGTCTGAAAAATCTGCACAATTTATCTCACATTTTTCATTAAGGAAAGAATTGTCACTGGCATCCTGCACCTGAATAAACGTGCAATGTGCAATTTCTATGGTTGGATACACCATACAACAAGACTACTTTTATGAGAAAAGACCTAATTGTGCATTATTTTACAGAAATGACTTGTATTCAGGATGACAGCGTTATGCAGCAGCAAGCCATATATTATAATATATGCAAAGATCATTTATAATCTGTTTGCTGTTAGCAGAGCACAGTCTCCAGAGTGGATAAGCACAGTTTATTTGTCTAGAGGTTATACTAATAATTAGACCACCAAAGGCTGCTTGAAACATTATAACATTCCTTTCTGATTAGGGCATGTTCACACTGTCCAGTGATAAGGCATTTTGCCAGCAGTATTCATATTGTACAGTATGCCTAGATTTTGCTTTCTTTTTATATCTTGTATATTATTTGTATCAAACATCACACTGAAAGCAGGGAGAATACAAAACATATAGCAGAGAATGCCCCCTTAGGAGCCTGGGCATGTTGTAGAACTCTTAATGCCAGAATGGTCATGGGTGCCAGAACAGCCAGGGCTCTGCATAGAAGTCCGCAAACTTTCTAGGAGATGAATCATCACGGTCCTGCCCATGGCTACAATATCCCACAAATAACACCCATTTCACTGAGAAACTCCCCAAAATCCCACTTCCAGTGGGTTTTGCTGCCCATTGCAGTCATGAGTTGAAAATGTCTGCATTCTTTGGTGGCTAATCACTTCTGGGGATGCGCTGCTGTACATATAACTCAGAATTACGTTACAGATTTTCCAGGGTGCCTCTATAGATGCTGGCACATCAGTCAGATTGGCAGCAACTCGAGGCCATCATACAGAACTGGATTACTTCCTTAGCATATATGAGAAGCACAGTTAGACTTTCTTTATTGCAGCATTATACATGTGACTGTGATCAGAATAAGATATATTTTAGGCATAGTTAGTTAGCCCATTAGTGACAAAAAAAAGCTTAGTGTGAAGTTACAGTACTAGCATCAATTTTCATTTATTCATCCTTGGCACACTGGTAAATTACTGTTTTTACTTACATAGAGAAAGGTGTGTATTGGCGCCATGAAGATGGAAATCAATAAAATAGAGATGTTGTATCCTAGTAAAACTCAGTTCTTTAACACTACTGGGAGCTCATTAGCACATTGGCTAACATTAAATGTGAGGACTGTAAAGCAATAAATCTAAAGTGAAGAATAGAAGGAAAAGGGAAAATTATACGGCATAAAGAGGGAAAAAAGTCCAAGTAAAGTATTCTGCAAAATAATGAACATTTTATTTTGTAATTTTCATAAATACTTTGTTAGCAGTACATAGTTATCAATATTTGGTTACCAAATATTATAATAATAATAATAATAATAATAATAATAATAAAGCAGGGGATTTCGCATGGAGGACTCCTCCCCCCCCCCCCCCCCAACTGGGAATGGGAGGGGTTGGCTATTTTGTCAGTCCCACAATTTCTAATGTTAGTCCAGAGTGGTATGGTCCCAATTTGAGGTGTTTATCCTGCTGTCTCGATAGGGACTACATTGTTACAATCTGCTCATCTGTTGGGAACAGGGGTGTCAGCACATTTTTTATTTTGTGGGGGACAAGATAAAATCTCAGTTTGCACCCCTTGCTTCCAGCCACCTGGTTGCTTGCAGTTGTATGGAACTCTATAAGCAGCTGGGAGTGAGTGGCCCCTTGTACACATTACACCTGGTAGGGCCCATTATACACATTACACCTGGTAGATTCCCTTGTACACATTACACCAGGAAAAGCTCATTATACACATTATGTCTCACAGATTTCCTTGTTCACATTACACCTAGTAGAGCCTCTCATACACATTATGCCTGGTAGAGCCCCTTGCACACATTACACATGGTAGGGCCCATTATACAAATTACGCCTGGTAGATTCCCTTGTATACATTACATCTGGTAGGGCCCATTATACACATTAGGCCTGGTAGATTCTCTTGTACACATTACACCTGGTAGGGCCCATTATACACATTATGCCTGGTAAATTCCCTTGTACACATTACACCAGATAGAGCCCATTATACACATTATGCCTGGTAGATCCCCTTGTACACATTACACCTAGTAGATCCCATTATACATATTATGCTTGGTACAGCCCATTAGACACATTATGCCAGGTTGAGCCTCTTATACACATTATACCTGGTAGAGCTCCTTATATACATCATGTCTGGTACAGCCCCTTATATACAAGCGACTCTGCCTCCTCAATCCTCTGCTCCTCTTCAATACCCCTTCCCCATGGCAGCAGATATGCTGCTGCTTACCTTTGTTGTCACCGGCAGCACATCTCTGCAGAGCTCAGACATTTCAGGAGACAAGGTGGGGGGCGGTGCACATTGGGCAGACATCTGCAGCACTGCCCACAATGTATTAGCAGCAGTGTGTCTGCCACCACTATGATTACTTTACACAGCAGGCAGCGCTGCAGTTGGTCGCGGAGGTGGCAGGCACAGGTGGGTGATTGCGGTTTTGAGTAGATGACACCTCTTTCATGTTTGGGGGTAAAAAGCTGCCCCCCCATTCTGACACCCCTGATTGGGTGATACAATATTTCCCATTCATCACTGCTTTGCATGCTGACTACTCACTATAACTATATACAGTATGTATGTGTATATGTATGTATGTATGTATGTTTGATATGTATTCTATTGTTAATTTTATCTCTTTGTACAGCATCACAGAAACCTTGTGGCACTTTATTTATTAATAAATAATAATAATAATCATAATAATAATAAGTGAAACCTTGAGAGAGAAAAACAGAAGTCAGAGGTACAAGTGTAACACAGCAGATACTTAAACTTGTGTTCTTAAAGGTCAGCTGGCAAGTCATGTCAAGATTCATCTGCAGTCTCGCTAGGCAAGGGTGCCACCATCTTGTCTAAGGTCAGCAGACAGAAAAGAAAGATGCCCGTATTTGGTTTTACCTATATTATACATGGCAGCAGCTGCGTGGCAATATTAATGCCATATATCTATACAAAACAGAAAGACTTTTCCTATTAGTGCTAACAATAATATACGTTGCAAATAATTTTGACAAATTTTGATCAAAACATTTAAGCTTGAAGCCCGTCGTCAAGGGACCCCAATTTTCTGCAAGTCCCTATAGTAGCATATATGCCCAGCACACCATTACATTGCAGTTAAATGTACTCACCTCCCAGATACAGAGATACAGGGCTGACAGTTAAGCCACGCCCAACTTAGCCTTTTAGCGGTTTAATCAAAAGCTGCCATGATAGCACTAGGCAATATTTTTTTAAACAAAATAGAAAAGAAATATGCCCGTGCTTGGTTTTACCCATATTGTACATGGGGCCCGATCCATGTATGTAAGTAAAGCAAAAAAAGCATGTAACTTTGTGTCTGGAACACTGCCATGCAAGGGAAACAAAGGCATCTATATTTTTGCTGTGCATGGTAAATACTTTAGGCTTTTGCATGTAGCCCACATATGTTAGATAGTTTTAATCTAAATCTCTCTGCACGTTACATCTGTCCCAACATCAGTGCAGTATGGTTTTACCCAGTTGCTTGCTTTTTTGCTTTAGTTACAAACAGAAGTCAGGTACATGGTACCAGCTGCATGGCAGTATTAATGCCATATATGTGTGGGTCCTCCTGGACCAAGAGCCCTGTGTGCACTGAACAACCTGCACTTACTATAGATATGCTAGTAGAGATAGCCACTACTATCAATGAACAATGCTGCCTATTAAAAGTTTCCATAAATAAGATTCTGAGAAATCTATTTATGCAGCATACTAAACACTGCATTCCAACATAATAACTTCAGCACCAACTGTGAAACGTGGTAGTGGCAGGTGGTAATGTAGCAGCTTGATGGTACTATGAATTCTGGTTTGCACCAGCAAAATCTACTCAACAAATACAGTCAGCTCAACATATGCAGTCAGATGAGAGCCTGATCCATAGTTGCCAAACTTATGGCTGCCTCTTCCGGGAGGGAGCAGCCAGATTGGCACAGTGGCGGGTGACAGGTGATACGGGGTGCATGGCTTGCCACAGGGGAGATGCGTGATGCGGCAACACCCCCCCCCTCACACACACACACACACACACACATACACACACACACACACACTCTCCCCCTGCTGTACAATGATGAGATTATTGTCATTGTACAGCAGGGGGCATGGCTATGATGAAGCGATTCAGTGCAAATTGCATCATCGGGTACTCAGTCTGTCCACTTTTCTCAGTAAGTGGGCGGATGGTTGAAGGGATGCAGGTGACTCCTGGAGACATAACCGCTTTCCCGGGGAGCCGGAAGCACCTCCTAACTTTTGGGAGCCTCCTGACCGTTCCGGGTGAGTAGGAAAGTATGGCCTTGATAAAGCTAAATATTTATCTTATTTAAAACCCTTTAAGAGGCCTAAGAACACTGTACGCTATTGACGTATGGAGTACCGTAAGGGTACGCACGTTGCGTAACAATCTCTTAGCCGTGGTCGAGACGCTCAAGCGTCACGTTCGCTCACGGCCAAGAGATCACAGGCAGGCCCGCTATTGGCTGCTGACTAACGTAATGGTTCGCTATAGCGTAGCGGACGCTCGGGACCACGAGGAGATCACCAGCGGCGCAGACGCTCACAATGTTAAACCTTTATATCTAAACCATAAACAATGTAATATGCAGTAAAACCTTAGTGTAGAGATAGGGTGTAGATGCAACACAGTGTAACCTTATTAACTTAAAAGCTGTTCGAGCGTCACCGACGCTCTGAGAATACTTAACACTATAAGAAATACACAGATACCGTGCTTAGGGTCTAACGCCTTATATGAATGTTATTACTTGTAAAAAGAATAATACAATACAAGTCACACACTACAATATAACATAGACTAACTAACCAGATAACTACACAGGAAATACAATATAATACAATTACGTTTGCAGGAAAATTAAGAGAGAAAGGGGAGAAGAGAGAGAGAGAGAAATGGCTCACAATGACAATAAGACAATATGATTGCGGAGAAAAACTTACGCACAAAGGGGAACGATCGCATGCGCCTCTGGACATCCAGCTCCCGATTATCAGCAATGAGAACCGTTGAAGAGTGAGAGCTGGATGTGATCGGCTTGTCTATTTATGCCCCACACACAATACAATTCAATGGTCCCTACAATCTCATTGTTCATTGGACACAGGAATTCCTCCTCGCATTATAACAAAAGGTCATAGGTTGATTCATACAGGTGGGCTGTGACAATTTCCAACTGCTCAGGTGGGTGGGAAACTAGGTTTCCCGCCGCATGGATAAGTAAGTGCAAATAATAGTAAATGGACATAAACTTCTTATGTCCATAACTATTCGCACGAGCGATTAATTCGCTTCAAACCAACACCGGAATATTGCTAATTAAATACTCTTCCGATGGATACTAAACACCACTGTATTACTCCTGTCTGACCCTTCGTATCAAACAAAGAGGGATTTCTCTGTCCATGAACATTCTACATTAACCAAACTTTCAGATTCTATCAAAGGGACCATAATCTACAAAATACATTATATGGTGAAAATATGTAACGAAAGAGTCGCCCGCTAGACGCATACAATCTCTACCGTAAATGCGCATACCGTGCGCCTGCGGGTGCCCGCAACAGCGAGTATGCGCACGCACGGGAGAGCGCACGCATGCGCAGCAGGGACACGTATGAGGTGCAAATATGGCAGTGTGCATAGTGATATTTTTCTGACTTTGACAGTCCACCCTTTGGCAGTCAACAATAACTGCCACTTCCTAAAACATTTCAAAACGAGAAAAATATATGTCAGGGGTTAATACATTTCCATGGTTGGGTAAGGGAGGAGAGAGGAGAAGGTGTGAAGAGGGTATGACCTAGTGAGATAGCAGAAGCATGTGTGTATGAATCCGTGTTTGGGGGTCATGTATCATCGTGCCGTACGTGTTTTAAATCAAGCTTCGAGGTATTGCGAAGTATACATTTGAATTCCTTCTTATCCCGTGGTACGGGTCTGTGGATGGGCTGTCAAACTTTACCGAGCTCTTTTCGGATTTTGGTTGCAACAAAATGGGGGAGCACATTTTAGTTGATGATACATGAATGGGGAAATATGTGATTGCTGATATCTGTGCCTGTATTCCCTATCGACTATGTGTGTAATTACCTGAAGGTTGTAGAGATGAAGAAAAGACATAATTACGGTAAATGCAGTGGTATTCTATGTCAGATTAATGAACATTTGTCGGTTGAAGTCTTGTTCGGTGTCTGTTGAATGCAGTCTTCTTTGTGCTTTTGCCAAAAGGCGTGTGGGCAAAAAGCTTTGTCAATGTCCATAGGCTTACAAAAGTGTTGGGCTAGCGTAATTTTAAAATTTCTAGGGAAACTGGGGGTCTATGGCATAGTTCATCAAATATCTGTGTATAAGGTTGTCAAAACTTCTTCTTTAATCCATCAGTTGTCTGTATACAGGATCATCAAATTCCTCGTCAAAAGTGGGTCTTTTTACCTTGGAAAAACCAGAAAAACAGGTGAAAGAAACGGACCGTAGAAATCGCATTTTCATCACATCATTGTTTCTACATTTGGGTCATAAATCAAATCCATTGGAATTACAATTTCCTCACTCCTTAAACTCATTACCCTGGTACGACGTTTGCACTTCATTAAAGCCTGACCGCATCTAAATATCAAGCCAATGGATATGACAACACCTAAGATACATAGAAGAAACTTCCCAACATCCATTATGACTCCTTAAGCCCATTCTCCTAAACCAGAGAACCAATTTCGCGGGTTCAACCATGACACCCAACCAGTCAGCTCATTACCTACAGCAGCAAGAGTGAGATTGTGTCTCCTGCGAAATTCCCACTTCAATTGGAGAATATCGTCCATCTTTTGGTCTATGACCTCGACCGGGTCCTCGGTACTATTCGTTATATATGTGCAGCATTTCACGCCGTACTGCGTTGCCAGTGTGACACAATATCCGCCTGTCACTGCTGTGAGATAATTAAGAACCATTCTATGCTGGACCAGTTCTGTTTTATAAGCTTGAAGTTCTCTTCCAGTATACCTGAACGTGTCATCATACATTTCTGTGATATTGTCTAACAAATTTGCAAGCGCAGATATGTATTTATAATTCAACACTCCTCTGGCGGTGCGAGTGATGTCTAACGCGATTAGAAACTGAATCCCGGTGGATTCATGGATCATGTCAGAGGCCGGATGCTCTGTTCTTTCTATCAGGTGCCGTTTAACTATGTGCTCGTAGTGGGTGTGAGTATACGGAGCTTGGGCAACACGGTGTATATCTTTCATTTTGGCATGTGATACAGTCATTACTTCAGGCAGTACTTTTCCAATGTAACACAATCCTTCAGAGTTTGGGGCAAGCCACTTATACGCCTTCCTCCCGCATATGAAATATGCATCATCGGGGAGAACATATGGGACGGAGTAGGACATAACCATATTACACATCTTCCATGTGAAATCTCCTAACCCTAATGCTCCCATCTGTTTAGTACACGTATCAGTTTGTACGATATGTGCGCAGTATCCTGGTGATACCTCTCCAACTCTCGTAATCCTACTTCCTAGGGTATACCTATACCGGAAAGATTTTTCTCTACTGGCTATGTGGCGTATAAGCTCTGTATCTGTCGGCATTCTATCTGCTCTATATGAAAAGGTCATGGTTTGGTTACTCCATGACACTTCCCAATTTCCCGGCTTTCGGGGATTGGTAATGTTGAAACATATTAGGGACCTATCCACATGATATTGGTGGAGCTTCAAACTAGGAGGACTGGAGATATTAAACCTCCTGTCCACCGGTCTCCCACCCTTTAGCTCAAGTACCTCCCCTATCGTTAAAGGAAATGGTACTAGTCCTGATTTGCTATGACCTTGAGGTACTTGAGAGCATACCCAACAATCTGTCTGATTTAACACACTACCCACTAAGAAATGATAGTCACTCAATGGATGCCGGTCCATGTGGATATTAAAACTGGATTGGCATTTCTTAATGCACCCATCCTCAACCACATTGTCACAGAGCCTACAGATACAGTTTTCTTCAGCTAACAATCCTTCACAATTCCTTCTATTGTCAATGTTATCGGATCGTTTTCTGATACTCGCCTTTACTTGTTGATTAGGTTGCTCTTGGAAAACTACGCCTCCATCTCTGTCATCAGAACCCATTCCAGAACCTTTCTCGACCTCCATGGTACTCTCGCCGGAACAGACTGCTCTGGTCAACATCATGGTCAACAGGAAAATCCATATCACAGTCTCTTTGGGCAAGTCCATCTTATAGGAGGGAACGAAGAAGAATGAGAAGGGGAAAAAATAATTTGAGGGAGAGGGGATGGGAAGTGGAGAAAAACAATAAAAGGGAACAGGGAATCGACAACTGCTTTTGATCTTGTGATTTTCAATGCTCAGGTGCCGCCTCAGTCCTCCTGGAACAGACACTCCAGTGATACAACTTCCTCTACCGTCTGTTCCTTATCACGGGACCTCTCTGGATCAGCAACCTTCTTACAGTGGGACGAATGAACCCAAGTCTCTCTCTCGGCAACCTTCAATGCTGTAGTGCTAGTCAATAAGACTTGGTATGGTCCTTCCCATCTGTCAATAAGGCAACCTGAGCGTAGAAAATTCCGTATCATTACATAATCCCCAGGTTCAATGTCATGACAATTACTATCTGGTAAATCAGGAATCACCAACTTCAAATTATCATTTTGATTCCTTAGCTGTTTACTCATGTTAATCAAGTATTTTACAGTCACTTCATTGTTACACTTCAAATCATCCTGAGGGTTAATCATAACATGCGGTTGTCGACCAAACAAGATTTCAAAGGGAGACAGATTAAGAGGGGACCTGGGAGTGGTTCTGATGCTGTACAGTACAATGGGTAAAGCTTCTGGCCATGTCAATCCTGTCTCTGCCATAACTTTGCTCAGTTTATTTTTAATAGTGCTGTTCACTCTTTCCACCTTCGCACTCGCCTGTGGACGGTATGGAGTGTGCAGCTTGCTATCAATTCCCATCAACTTACACATTCCTTGAAAGACATCACCTGTAAAATGGGTACCCCTATCACTTTCGATAATTCTAGGGATACCATATCTACATACAAATTCCTGCACAATTTTCTTAGCAGTAAACATAGCGGTATTTGTGGCCGCAGGAAATGCTTCGACCCAATTTGAAAAAACATCTATACAAACAAGTACATATTTCAAATTTTGACAAGGGGGTAATTGAATTAAGTCAATCTGTATTACCTGGAAAGGGCCGCCTGCAGGTGGGATATGAGATGGTTCTGTTGGTATTGCCTTTCCGATATTCTTTCTCAAGCATGTAAGGCATGACATTGCTCTCCTACTTGCATGAGATGAAAATCCTGGGGCGCACCAATATGCTCTTACCAACTTGCACATTCCTTCCTTGCCCAGATGAGTCAGCCCGTGAGCTGCCTCAGCTAAACATGGAAGATATGCTCTGGGGGCCACCGGTTTACCATGTCCATCCGTCCAGAGTCCTGAGGACTCCTGGCCATATCCCTTTGCCTTCCAGACTGCCTTTTCCTGTGTGGAACACAAATTTTGCATTTCACACAGCTTCTGTGTGTTGATGGTATTAAATACCATCAGTTGTGTGGTGTCTGTCTGTCTGGGGGTACCAGCTGCTAACTTAGCAGCTTCGTCTGCTCGGCTGTTACCAAGTGATACTGGGTCCTGGCTATATGTGTGTGCTTTACACTTGATAACAGCCACTCTGTCGGGTTCCTGTATCGCTGTTAGAAGCCTTTTAATGTGAGCTGCATGCGCTACCGGTGTACCAGCTGCCGTCATGAAATTTCTGAGGCGCCATAGGGCTCCGAAATCATGGACTACCCCGAATGCGTATCTAGAGTCGGTGTAGATATTGGCTGATTTGCCCTTAGCCAATTCACATGCTCTGGTTAGGGCGACCAGTTCAGCAACCTGGGCTGAGTGAGGTGGGCCTAGCGGTTCTGCTTCTATGGTGCCTTGGTCATCTACGACTGCGTATCCAGTACACAAGTCTCCCGAGTCTGACTGTCTGTGACAACTACCGTCCGTGTAGAAAGTTAGATCTACATCTTCCAGTGGGTTGTCACTGATGTCAGGCCTTGCGGTAAAATTTTGGGTCAAATATTCCATACAATCATGTGTGTCCTCCTTTGTATTAAATCCTCCTTCCCCACCACTCTCATCCTCCACCCTTTGTGCCTGTCCAGGCACACCTGGGAGATATGTTGCAGGATTTAATGCACTGCATCTCCTTATGGTGATGTTTACGGGGGCCATTAGTGCCAATTCCCATCTTGTAAACCGTGCTGATGAGACGTGCCTGGTTTGGGCAGAATTTAGCAAGGCTGACACTGCATGTGGTGTATGAATTGTGAGGTTGTGACCTAGCACTACATCTTCGCTTTTCGTTACTAGCAATGCTATCGCAGCAACGCTTCGCAAGCATGTGGGGAGGGATCGCGCTACCGTATCTAGCTGAGCGCTGTAGTATGCTACCGGCCTGCTGGCATCACCGTGCTTTTGGGTTAGGACGCCTGCCGCGCAACCAGCACTTTCTGTTCCGTACAGCTCAAAGGGTTTCCCATAGTCTGGCATACCTAATGCTGGTGCCTGCGTTAGGCACTGTTTAAGTCTCTCAAATGCCATCTCGGACTCGTCTGTATGCGAAATCCGATCAGGTTTGTTTGAGGAGACCATCTCCTGCCAAGGTAACGCCAGAATGGAAAATCCTGGGATCCAGTTACGGCAATACCCACACATTCCTAAAAATGTTCTGATCTGTTGCTGGGTTTGTGGCAGAGTCATGTCTCTAATTGCTTGAATTCTATCAGCGGTCAGGTGTCTCAGTCCTTGTGTTAGACAGTGTCCCAAATATTTTACCTTAGTTTGGCATAATTGTAACTTGTCTTTAGAAACCTTGTGTCCTGTGTCTGAAAGATGAAACAGGAGCTGTTTCGTATCTTTCAGGGATGCTTCCACTGAATCAGAACACAGTAGTAGATCATCCACGTACTGTATTAATACTGATCCACTCTCTGGTTGGAAAGACTGTAAACAATCATGCAAAGCCTGGGAAAATATACTTGGACTGTCTATGAAACCTTGTGGTAATCGAGTCCATGTGTATTGGACTCCTCTGTATGTGAATGCAAACAAGTATTGGCTGTCAGGGTGCAGAGGTACCGAAAAGAAAGCGGAGCAGAGGTCAATAACAGTGAAAAATTTCGCAGTGGGAGGTATTTGCATAAGGATGACAGCTGGATTTGGCACTACGGGGAACTGACTCTCAACTATTTTGTTAATCCCCCTTAGATCCTGCACTAGCCTGTAACCCCTCCCCCCACTCTTTTTAACAGGGAAGATGGGACTATTGGCAGTGCTGGACGTTCTTACCAGAATGCCCTGTTGTAGCAAGCGCTCTATTACGGGATAAACTCCTAACTCCACCTCTGGCTTCAGAGGGTACTGTGGGATTTTTGGAGCTATCCTACCATCTTTTACTTGTACAACTACTGGAGCTACGTTTGCCATTAATCCAGTGTCCTGTCCATCTTTAGTCCAAAGTGACTCTGGTATCTGGGATGTCATTTCTTCTACTTGGGATGGAGTCCTATTTGTCATAATGGTATGTGACATTAATTTTGATGGGGAGTCTAACATGTCTCGCACTTCCTGAGCGTGATTCTCAGGTATGTCCAAGAATACACCTTCAGGAGTACAATAAATGACACACCCCATTTTACACAATAAGTCTCTTCCCAGGAGATTAGTCGGTGCCGATGCAGCCAGCAAAAAGGAATGCTTGGTATGTAAAGGCCCTATTGTAATCTCGGCTGGTTTGCTAACAGGGTAGTGCTGGACTACTCCCGTTACTCCTATGGCTGGAATTGTCTTACCAGTGGTTCTCATGCCCACTGTCGAATTTATCACTGATTTGGCCGCCCCCGTATCTACAAGAAAGTTTAATGTTTTACCAGCTACATCAATTGCAATTTCGGGTTCACTTCCAAGACTTGCAATCAATTTTACTGGCTGGAGATTACAGGTATGGCCACACCCCTATTGGGTATGGTGACCTCCCTGAATCCCGCTGGCAGCAACTACTTGTGAGGGAGTTAGCTGGGAACTACCAGAGGCGTGCCAGTCTCTGTTCGGGGGGTATCTTTTTGTTTCCCCTGTATGTGGCTCATAACTCCGTCTCTGCGGACCCTGATCCCAATGTCGTGTGTCGTGTCGTTGTCTAGGGGGTTGGTATGATCTTTGCGAATTCTTCGCTCTACAGTCTCGTGCTATGTGTCCCTGTTTATGACAAAAATAACATGTTACCACATTTGACTTACCCACAGGGTTTGGTGATATAAACACAGGCTGTTTTGTGGTCAGGGCCTGTATACTTACTGACATTAACTTATCACCTTGTGACTCCCTGTGTCTGGTATAACAATAGCGCTGATAACAGTTGATCACATACAGAGTCAGCTTACATCAATAATGATATTCCACTTGTTCAGTCACTCAATACTCTATGCGTAGCAATCCACTGGTGGATGTATTCACCTCTTTTGGAGGGAGGGATTCACCTTTTAATACAAAAAACTCACAAACAGAGAAAGAAAATAGGCATATAACCACTTTTGTGGGTTAAGGACATATGACCAGGCATCAACACTGTTACCCTCCCGTGGTGACTGACGTTTCTGGGGACTACTGTTGGACTGAACGGCTTCCTGTTTACCAGTGGATTCGAGGTTCCGGAACTCCGATCTGCTTCCTTGTTAACGATCTGGGAGGGTAACAGTGTTGATGCCTGGTCATATGTCCTTAACCCACAAAAGTGGTTATATGCCTATTTTCTTTCTCTGTTTGTGAGTTTTTTGTATTAAAATCACCTTTTATCCAAATTATCTGGCTGTACTTGCACCGTGTCCATTTGTTTTTGGATTATCTAAAGGTGAATCCCTCCCTCCAAAAGAGGTGAATACATCCACCAGTGGATTGCTACGCATAGAGTATTGAGTGAATGAACAAGTGGAATATCATTATTGATGTAAGCTGACTCTGTATGTGATCAACTGTTATCAGCGCTATTGTTATACCTAATTGTATTGTATTTCCGATTGTTCTGAGACTGGTGAGGAGTCTCATCCTAGGTATACCTAAGCTGCAGGTGATTATTGGCGCGGTGTGCAAATTATTTACTTGTCCCTGTGTCTGGTGATATTCCGGTCATGATCAATAGCAGCCTCTCTCAAAGTAGCCACCGACAGACCTCGCCAACATGGTTGTGTGGTCTGTACCCTGGTCTTTAATGCCTCTTTTAAACCATCCATTAGCACAGATACTGCTACTTCCTGATGGTTTGCATTGGTCCTAATGTCCTCTATGCCAGTGTACTTTGCCATTTCTAATAATGCCCGGTGAAAATAATCAGCAGCTGTTTCTGTCTCTTTTTGTTTAATGGAAAAAATTCTATTCCATTTGGCCACAGCTGGAAAATACTCTTTTAACTGTAAACTTATTCTTTTTACGTTATCTTTGTTGTACACATCTGTAAGAGGTACATCCTGATCCAATCCACAGTCAGCTAAAAATTGAGCTGCGTCGACATTGGAGGGTAAACAAGCCCTCAGCAATATCTGCCAATCTTTGTTATTGGGCTCTAAAGTGTTTCCTAGGTCTCTGATGTATTTTTGGCTAGCAACTAAATCTTTTCTGGGGTCAGGGAATTCAGACACTATGGTCCTTAATTCCATTCGGGAATACGGGCTGTACATGGCAATGTTCCTAACAGGAGTGACTCCTGAAGTGTCCGTTTTCCCATTTGGCACTACTATTACCTTAACAGGATTAATTCTAACAACATCATTCTGTGTAGATTCTACAGCCTGTGGTGAAATAGTTTCAGCATAGTGTATGGTGCCGTACTTACCCGTTGATACGACCTCACCTGTCCCTCCGCTAGGGGGCTTTGTTACTAATCTTATGGGTTGGGCCGTGCCTACTGTCGTTTCTGATATAGTGGCTGCTAGAGAGAGCGCCGATATTGTCGCCGATTCGTCCTCTTGATCACACTCCTGGGGAAAGTTCAAAACAGGGTACAACTTGCACGGGTTAATACTTGCATTGGTTAACTTATTAACGTTATCCTTAACATTTATACAGTTGCTAAGTGCCTGTTTGTTACCCCCTGATGCGTCATTCTCCGCAACCAATTTCTCTCCTGATATGTATGGTGGCGGCGGGGCCGTGGCTATCAGTTTCCTGATAGGGCCAGATCCCGCCGCCTGAGCCAATCCTCTCTGTATTTCACCCTCCTGTTGCCATAACTGCAAATAATCATAATGTTGGATTCGTCTCTTTGTTGATTTAATGAGACATATCCTTCTCCTTAAATTTTGCAACACTTCTGGGCTGAAGCTGCCTACTCTTGGGAATTTCTCCCCGTCATGTACAGTCATTTTCTCCCATTCATCACATAAAATTTCTGTGTGTCTTCCGTATTTTTCACACATTACATACCTTGCCGACCCGACTGGTCGGTTTACAGAATCAACCCGAACCGAGGTTGATCGCCCCCTTCCTGAACAACTGGTCCCCATAATTTGCAGGTGTTGCTTGCTCTACCTCTGACCTTTATATCAGGGTCTTCAGCGAACCCTTACAAAAAACCAAAATATTCAAAGATAGGTTGACGGTGAAGTTTACCGAGCACCTCACTCACTCGCCCACGCCGACCAATATGCCCACACACTGATATAGTGCTGGCGTACTCGACCCAGGGCCCCTATTAACCTTCGTTTACTGGAACATGTGAGTGTGATCCGAAGAGCATTAACCCTTTCCAGTAAAGGTGGGGTTGTCGGATAATTCCTGAGTGACCAGCGAACTTCCCTTTTTGAAAAAATAAAAAATTACACAAATCACGTTAGAATGTACAAATAGCGTTTATGACCGGGTTCGTACACAAATGGTACTGGTCAGGTTACTAACTAATGCACACAATTACGTGCGGTACAATCGTTCAGTACATAAGCAACTAATCTTATGTACGGAGCGACCAGTGGAATCGACATTCAGCAGCTGCGAATTCCTTCAGCCTGAGCTTTATGGCCTATATGGGTGTTGCACCAACCCTTCTTGGTGTTGTGCCTTGTCTCTATAGCGGGCTTCTTTGTACCTAGACCTCCTGGTCTGTTATACGACCTCCTGGTCTGACCTCCTGGTCTGCTATACCTCCTGGTCCGCTACACTCTAATGCTCAAATTTTATGTTTAACCAGAGATGCCTCCCTAGCCACCGTGCATGTCACTTACACGTATGTACCTTCACGAGAACTCGATGATTTCTGTGGTTCAATCCCCAAAATTGTAAAAACAAACACTCACTCACCACATATACACTTTTGTTTCTATTTCTATTTCTGCGCAGAAATTTTCTTTAGACCAGATGTGTTGTAAATTTGGAGAAGGATCTGTTAATTTAAATTTCGAATACTAAAATAAACTTGCGCTATTTATCGCCTGTTGCGCTATTTATCGCCTGTTGCGCTATTTATCGCCTGTTGCGCTATTTATCGCCTTGCCACCTTTTCGCTTGTTAAAAATCAACACTATCGTGTGACTTGAGTTACGTGGGCGTACCCAGACGCTCCGTTGCGTAATTTACACTGCATGCGTCGGCCTTTGCGTACGCGAGTCTCAGCCCTTTGTTAGAGACACGTGTACACAAAACCAATGTCCACCGTAACACAATGTACACGTTTATCAATGTAGATGATCCTCGATCCTCTACTGAACCCCTCACCAATCTCTCCTTGTACCTTTAGGTAGAGCTGCGTGTGCGCTTTACAATTTATCCCTTAATATATTACTTTTACACTTTAACTATGAAATAGCGACAAATCTCTCTTAGCACGTTTATCAATTATAAAATGGCAAACAGGAGAGTGATATATGAAAATACACGAATGAAAAAGAGATGCAGATATGTGCGTGCGTACGCAAGACAGAAATAAACAGTTTTAAAAGACACTAGCGTGTTGTTCTTACCTCCGGTTCCGGATTCCCTCAGCACCCTTTACTAAGTGAAGCAGACGCTTATCCCGTCAGCACTGTGAAGAATATGATCTCCCGCCCTTTGCTGATGGATAATGTCTGCTGAAATTACCTAGCAGAGATATGTGAAGGACAGGACGAGCCGCCAATTGATAAAGCTAAATATTTATCTTATTTAAAACCCTTTAAGAGGCCTAAGAACACTGTACGCTATTGACGTATGGAGTACCGTAAGGGTACGCACGTTGCGTAACAATCTCTTAGCCGTGGTCGAGACGCTCAAGCGTCACGTTCGCTCACGGCCAAGAGATCACAGGCAGGCCCGCTATTGGCTGCTGACTAACGTAATGGTTCGCTATAGCGTAGCGGACGCTCGGGACCACGAGGAGATCACCAGCGGCGCAGACGCTCACAATGTTAAACCTTTATATCTAAACCATAAACAATGTAATATGCAGTAAAACCTTAGTGTAGAGATAGGGTGTAGATGCAACACAGTGTAACCTTATTAACTTAAAAGCTGTTCGAGCGTCACCGACGCTCTGAGAATACTTAACACTATAAGAAATACACAGATACCGTGCTTAGGGTCTAACGCCTTATATGAATTTTATTACTTGTAAAAAGAATAATACAATACAAGTCACACACTACAATATAACATAGACTAACTAACCAGATAACTACACAGGAAATACAATATAATACAATTACGTTTGCAGGAAAATTAAGAGAGAAAGGGGAGAAGAGAGAGAGAGAGAAATGGCTCACAATGACAATAAGACAATATGATTGCGGAGAAAAACTTACGCACAAAGGGGAACGATCGCATGCGCCTCTGGACATCCAGCTCCCGATTATCAGCAATGAGAACCGTTGAAGAGTGAGAGCTGGATGTGATCGGCTTGTCTATTTATGCCCCACACACAATACAATTCAATGGTCCCTACAATCTCATTGTTCATTGGACACAGGAATTCCTCCTCGCATTATAACAAAAGGTCATAGGTTGATTCATACAGGTGGGCTGTGACAATTTCCAACTGCTCAGGTGGGTGGGAAACTAGGTTTCCCGCCGCATGGATAAGTAAGTGCAAATAATAGTAAATGGACATAAACTTCTTATGTCCATAACTATTCGCACGAGCGATTAATTCGCTTCAAACCAACACCGGAATATTGCTAATTAAATACTCTTCCGATGGATACTAAACACCACTGTATTACTCCTGTCTGACCCTTCGTATCAAACAAAGAGGGATTTCTCTGTCCATGAACATTCTACATTAACCAAACTTTCAGATTCTATCAAAGGGACCATAATCTACAAAATACATTATATGGTGAAAATATGTAACGAAAGAGTCGCCCGCTAGACGCATACAATCTCTACCGTAAATGCGCATACCGTGCGCCTGCGGGTGCCCGCAACAGCGAGTATGCGCACGCACGGGAGAGCGCACGCATGCGCAGCAGGGACACGTATGAGGTGCAAATATGGCAGTGTGCATAGTGATATTTTTCTGACTTTGACAGCCTGAAAACCTAAGTCTACAAAAAAAATATTTGAAGAAGAAATTTTGCAATTTGGAATGGGCAAGTCAAGGATACATCTTAAATTCAATAAAATATTGTGGCAGGATATTAAGCAGGGTGTTTATGCAAGAACTCATCCCGCCAAAAAATATACAGGCACTTATGCCTTCACAAAATTTCTAGCATCACTGTATATACAGTATATTTATTTATTTTATGATCAGCAGTTGTTGAATTTGCTTTAATAAATCTGTATGAAACCATCTGAAAGGCCCTACAAGGTATCATTTAATTTAGTCCTGTGATCTATTGCAATTGTTATGCCCCGGATTGTAACATGAAAATACCGCAGGGCCCAAGCCTGTAAGAATTTCAGACAGTTTTCAGAAACCACATGTAATATCCAGGAGCTAACCTGACGGTCATCTTTTCTAACAGTTATGCAGAAGTGTGAAAGTTTTTGAAATGCAAAAGTGACCTTTGCCATCCAGCGTGATTTAGTTACTGTAGGGAGATGGAAGTAAATACCTCACTTTGGCAGATAAGTCCTTTGTGTATTTTATTTTTACAACTTGTATGTATTTCAGATCTGTGGTGCTGCTTAGAAACGATGTGTGAAGTTCCAGGATTTCTCCTTTCTTCTGGCAATAATTTTTGTATAAAATAGATTGAGAAGTGCTAGCATCCCGCTGACCTTTAACACCAACACTTTCATAGCTTTGTTTGTGGCTGGACCTTTAATGAGGCTTTATATTATGCCCCTGAGTGTTCATGTCACAAGTGCTTGATCTTAATTTTTTACAACTAAATTGAAACATTCAGTTCTTTCCCCCCATTTATGTGTTCTACAGTTACTAGATAATGCCTTGTTTTCCTTAGCCTTACACTTGTGGGATCTTTACTGCAGATGTTGGTGATATGTAAAGTCCTTTTAAATAGCAGAATTACTCTGTAGAGCATAACTGAGCCACAATCAGTCCCAGCATTCCCCAAATCGCTGTTTTACTTTCTACAACCCATGGTGTTTTTCAGGGGTTTTTTGGCTTCAACATTAGGCTTTGAGAGGAAGGTAAAACAGCCATTAATTTTAAAGTGGATACAGTACAGTTTGATATTTCAGCCAGTATCTAGGTAATCTTGTAAGAACTAAAGACATTTATACAGATGAACTCCACCCAAAACATTACATTTATATTTGTCTGTGACTAACTAGGTTATGAATATACCAAGTTCTATTACACGGGGAGCAATGTTCCTCCAACTAACATGGATGGAAGTATATCAAGAAGGGGCATCAATAAGACTGTGCCTATATGAAATAAGCAGGCTATAATACCAGAGAATGAGATGTGCTGGACACTTAAGTTTCAAGGGGGACCTGCCAGATTAGAGGTATGGCACCTTGCAGTTATGTAGAAGTTGGGATTTTATCATGATAGGAGGTAGGCATCTATTCTACAGATACCAGCTCCAATTGCACAGGAGGTACTAGAAGACAGGACAAGAGTCCTAATATCTTGTGTTATAAACAAGGAAATCATGGTTATAAGACATCATTTGAGCTTTCAGGCCTGCCTTTGTGCGTACCAGGCAGGGCCGGTGCAAGGTTTCTCAGCACCCTAGGCAAAAATTCTGCATACTGCCCTCCCCCCCCCCCCCCCCCCCCCTCCCCTCCCAATTACCTCTTTCCACCCAGGAAAGAGGAGAGGGGTGAGTTGTGAATCATAGTGTGTGAGGGGTGGATATAAGGTAAGGCAGCAGGGGGAGAGAGAGAGAGAGAGAAAGAGGGGGGAGCAAGGGAGAGAGAGAGAGAGAGAGAGGGGAGAATGAGCGGGAGACTGTATCAGGGAGATAGAGAGGAGTGGCATAGTGAAAAAGGGTGTCAGGGAGGGAGAGAGAGGGGAGCGAGAAGCGACGAAGAGAGAGAGAGGGTGTCAGAAAACAGTGGGTCAGGGGGAGAGAGAGGGTGTCGATACGAGAGAGAGGGGGTGTCAACCAAGGAGAGGGGAGGTTTTGGGAAACAGTCAATGAGCACAGCAATTTAAGTCAAAGTTGTTAGAGAGGGGTCATAGAACAGTCCACATCAAATAGCTAGCGTATATTTAATATAGCAGGTGGAGGTGCACCCAGAGAGTAAATATAGTATTGACAGAAAAAATGAGAGAAAGAAACTCTCTTGTTGGGGCACTCTTGTCTATGAAAAAATTGAATTAGTTCAAATTTAACTTTTATTAGTAATAATTAGAATAGATATACGATAGCCTGTGAGAAAAATTTCACATGGGGCATAACACTAGAAAGAAATTTCTAGGGTTGGTGAAAATATCAGGAATAATATTAAGAAATTTGAGTTCAATTACTCAATTCAAAACACATAGGCAGTCCTATATAAATATATTGACAGTCTAATACGGTTATAAAATTGCCCGGAACCTGAAATATAGATAATAAAAAGCAGGATGCTTCGATATAAGGAGTTTCATCAGTTATAGGTCAGACTGACTCTATGGGGGTCATTCCGAGTTAATCGCTCACTAGCAGTTTTTAGCAGCCGTGCAAACGCATAGTCGCCGCCCCACGGGGGGAGTGTATTTTCGCTTTGCAGGAATGCGAACGCCTGTGCAGCAGAGCGGCTGCAAACACATTTTGTGCAAAACAAGACCAGCCCTGTAGTTACTTATCCTGTGCGATGATTGCTGCGACGAGTGACACGGTAATGACGTCAGATACCGGCCCAGCAAACGCCCGGCCACGACTGCGATTTTCCAAACACTCCCAGAAAACGGTCAGTTGACACCCAGAAACTCCCACTTCCTGTCAATCTCCTTGCGATCGACTGAAAGCTTCGCTAGTACCTGTGCAAAACCACGATGGTCTTTGTACCCGTACGTCGGGCGTCCGCATTGCAGTGCATACGCATGTGCAGATTAGCCGTTTTTTTCACTGAACGCTACGCAGCGAACAACGGCAGCTAGCGATCAACTCGGAATGACCCCCAATATCAGGCCGAAGCAATTTACACAGACAGACACACACACACACACACACACACAATAAATTAGTAACACACGCAGTCACAAAATACATGAGTGGCATATGCAGTCCATCTCAATAACCTGTCATTAATGGTTAACAGAGTCCCTTCTGTATGGTAACAAACAATAGTGTGTTGCTGAACTGGCTAACAATGTGTCAATGTAAAACTTAATGTGATACAATACTGCTGTGTAGGGGTGATGGTAATGAAAGAAACAAATCAGAATCATTAAAGTGCAGTTCAAAATAAGTCTGCCGCATAGGTGGATACAATGTATAAGTCTGCCGCATAGGTGGATACAATGTATAAGATAGCTAGCAGTGAAAATATTACTGATTAGTTTAGATTCAATGATGTATCTACCACAATAAAACCATGCATGGGCACACTGGGTGTGGATCATAGAGTCGACAGTAACTAGGACAACAGTCATTATGTCAACCACTATTGGTCGACAGTGACTAGGTCGACACCTGATATAGGTCGACAAGGACATGGTCGGCATGGAAAAAGGTCGACATGAGTTTTTTATGGGGGGTTTGTGTAGTTTTCTCCGTAAAGTGACGGGGAACCCCAATTAGTGCACCGTGTCCCCTTGCATGGTGAGCGAGGCAAGGTCCCTCACTCCGCTACCGCTGCGCTCAGCACAGGTTTCCGTTCCCAATTGTAGTCCACGTGGATCGTAATGTATGAAAAAGTTCAAAAAAAATACAAAAATCTTTTGAAAAACTCATGTTGACCTATTTCCATGTCGACCTTGTCCATGTCCACTTAAAGACCAGATACTGGGCACACTCAGGGGTGATAGAAAAGAAGGTCTCACAATGTATGAGCTCTGTAGGGCAGCTGCTGCTCTGTCATATGCAAACGGCCGCAGTGATGACAGAGTGACCGTGTCCGCAGAGCCGGCACTCTAGAGAGGAGATGGGGGGTATATAGAATGTCTGCTATTGGAAAAATGGAGTCAGATTGTCACTGATGAATTCAATTAATTAATTAAATTCAGTGCAGGGACACTGCTGACACATGATCCAATGACAGCACTCTGGAGAGGAGAGGTAGAGAGATGAGGTGTGGGCAGAGGAGAGGAATAGAGCTGGAGAGAGGTAGAACAAAGTTCCAGTGAGGTTGTGGAGAGCCGCTGCTGCCTGCTATATGTGATGTACAGTATAGTCACGGTGGACAGCGGTGAGCGCATCCTGCCGCAGCTGTGACCTGATAGAAGGAAGAAAGAGTGGGCGGCTGTGGAGAGCGGTCGAGTCAGCAGCGTACCCTGTTGCAGTGCCCTGTTTTGAATTGAATCACTGAATTCAAATTTCTTAACATTATTCCTTATATTTTCGCCAACTCTAGAAATTTCTTTATAGAGTTATGCCCCATGTGAAATTTATCTCAGAGGCTATAAAGTTTAAGTTTTAAGTAATTCTATTTTTTCATAGACAAGATTGCCCCAACAGGAGAGTTTCTTTCTTTCTTTTTTCTGTCCAGAGAGAGAGGGTGTCAAGGAAAGAGAGGGAATGAGAGAAAGTGAGCAGAGCGAGAGAGAGAGGGTGCTAGGTAGAGAGAGAAGGAAAGAAAGGGGAGAGAGAGAGAGAGAGAGAGAGAGAGATGGAGAAAGAGAGGAATGAGAGGGGAGAGAGAGTGAGGAGGCAGAAAGGAGGGAGAGAGGGAAAGCTAGTGGGAGAGACACAAAGGGTGTCAGGGAGATAGAGAGAGGGGGAAGCAAGAGAGAGAGAGAGTGTCAGGGAGAGAGAGAGGTGAGAGCCAGTGAGAGGGAGTGAACTAGAGTGAGAGACAGAGGGTGTCAAGGACAGAGAGGTCGTGTCAGCGAGAGAAAGAGGGAGAGAGAGAGGGGGAGAGACAGAGAGGGAGGGATAGCAAGTGGGAGAGAGCGAGGGTGTCAGGGAGGGAGAGAGGCAGACAGGGGGAAGCAAAAGAGAGGGAAAGAGAGTGTTGGGGAGAGAAAGTGGGGGATAGAGAGGGACAGATTGAAGGGAGCAAGAGCGAAAGAGAGGAGAGACACAGGGAGAGGGAGGGGTAGTGAGTGCGAGAGAGCGCATCAGGGAAAGAGAGGGGTGGGAGAAAGAGGGAGGGGAGAGATATAGAGGGAGAGAGAGAGAGAGGAGAGAAAGATATAGAAAGGGGAGAGATAGAGGGAGAGGGGAGAGAGGGAGAGAGAGAGATGGATAGCGAGGGGGAGAGATAGAGAGGGAGGAGAAAGAGATGGAGAGGGGAGAGAGAGCTAGGGAGAGAGAGAGAGAGAGAGAGAGATGGATAGAGAGGGGGAAAGAGAGAGAGAGAGAAGAGATGGAGAGGGGGGAGAGAGGGAAAGAGCTAGGGAGAGGGAGGGGGAGGGGGAGAGAGGGAGGAGAAAGAGATGGAGAGGGGAGAGAGAGCTAGGGAGAGAGAGAGAGAGGAGATAGAGAGATGGATAGAGAGGGGGAAAGAGAGAGAGAAGAGATGGAGAGGGGGAGAGAGGGAAAGAGCTAGAGAGAGAGAGAGAGAGAGAGAGAGACAGAGAGAGAGAGGGAGAGATAGAGAGGGGGAAAGAGAGAGAGAGAGAGAGAAGAGATGGAGAGGGGGAGAGAGGGAAAGAGAGCTAGGGAGAGAGAGAGAGAGTGAGAGAGAGTGAGGGAGAGTGAGATAGGGAGAGTGGGGGAGAGATAGGGAGGGATGGGGATTGGGGAGAGACACAGTACCTGTCCCTGCCTTGCTAGACTTCAGCACAGGTCTCTGATGGGGGCGGGCACTTCACGGCATTAGGCCCCGCCCCCTTTCCACCCGCGAATCGCGGCAATGGATTCCTCTGCTGCCAGGAGCCGGCCTGGTAGAATGGTTCCGCTGGCTGAGCAATATTCGTTGTGTTCTGGAGGCCCCTGGATGACCGCCCGTCTGTCCTACAATCCGGCCCTGCACACATACAAAACACGCCGGCACTACAGAGCCTCAGCAGTGCCGTCACCAGGCCAGGCTCCAGCAGAAGAAATGCCCGGTGTCCCCAGCGCTGCCATAGTTACACTCACCATATGTCCTCCAGTTGGTGCCCCTGCTCAGTGCTGCCCAGGATCCATCAGCGCGGTCATCATGCAGGGGGGTCCCGGCGGAAGTGGCTGTCCAGCCTGCCTTCAAAACAGGGGCGAAGGAGCACCAGGTACTGGGGAAGTGGGGGCGGCATCAGGTCACGGTGTATGAAGCACATGGGGGGACCACCTGACCTATGCACGCTGATGTCCCGTCTGGCAAATTAGAAAAGGGATGGGCGGGCGCACAGACTGCAGCATGCGAGTGTTAAAGGATGAACCGATCTCAGAGATCAGTTACTGCCATCACCGGATGCCTGCCAATCGTTTGCTTCATGTTTCCCCAGGCAACCTCAGCGGGCCGCCCTTCAGGTGCCGGCGCCCATAGGCAGCTGCCTAAAGCTGCCTAATGGAAGCGCCGGCCCTGGTACCAGGTATTACATTCTGAGAGCCCAGGTAATCTGAATAGCATGGTGTCTCCAAAGGAACATAAGAGTTTAGTATACTTTGCCATGGCATAGATGTAGGCTCCTGAGCCCTGTACATAGGCCCTCATTCCGAGTTGATCACTCGCTAGCAACTTTTTGCAGTGCTGCGATCAGATAGTCGCCGCCTATGGGGGAGTGTATTTTCGCTTTGCAAGCTTTTGCAGCCGAGCGGCACAAAAAAGTTTTTTGCAGTTTCTGAGTAGCTCTGGACTTAACTCAGCCACTGCGATCACTTCATTCTTTTTGGTCCCGGAATTGACATCAGACACCTGCCCTGCAAATGCTTGGACGCGCCTGCGTTTTTCCAAACACTCCCAGAAAACGGTCAGTTGACACCCATAAATGCCCTCTTTCTGTCAATCACCTTGCGATCGGCTGTGCGAATGGATTCTTCATTAAATCCATCGCCTAGCACCGATCCTCTTTGTACCCGTATGCGTATGACGCGCCTGCGCATTGCGATGCATACGCAGTTTTGCCAAGTTTTAACCTGATCGCAGTGCTGCAAAAAGTTGCTAGCAAGCGATCAACTCGGAATGACCCCCATACTTGCTATATTTCTTGTGCAACCATCTTATAAGAAACAGATTCATAGAACACTTCGCACCTGCCTGACCCATACATTTAATAGTGTTATGGTTTCTACTCTCTCGTCAATCTTTGCTCTCATTGTATTCTTCATATGGTACCCAAACAGAATTCCATGATTCCATTGACTTCTCTTTGGACGCAGCTACTGTGTGAAAATATGCTATCGCCGCAGGAAGTGTCTTGTGTAAATAAACGCTTCTTGCAAGCTTCTGTGAACCACTGCTGTGCCTGAAACCTCAGCATCAGATCATCTGCATAACCTTCAATTTAATCAGAATTGGGGCTGTATTCATGGGCTGGTGCAAGTGAAGCTGCATCGGAAGACGCATAGTCTTGTCCTGGCACTAACGCATTAGCAAGGAATCACAGAAAGCAAATAAAACGGCAGCAGTGCTGACACACAGACCAGATTAAGAGGGAGGGCCACATGCAAATTCTATGCCCCCTTCCCCCATCCCAAACCATATGAAACTTTCTTAATATGGCACTAAGGTCATGCAACTGCATTGCTGCATCATCAGGGCAGGCACTGTTGAGCTGTCCTTCATACACTGCCACCAATGGGCTGCAGTGAGGATGCCTACACTCTCTCTCCTGATCAATACCCCACTGCTTTTGCTCCATGAAACCCACCCCAATCTCTCCTCTTCCCTATGTTTATGCTTCTCCTCACCTAGGGGCAGGTTTAACAATGAGTGATATTCTTGTTATCACTCATTGTGAATGATAAATGGTTCTCCAGCCAAACAGCTCCTAACTATAATGTGTTTGAAAAATTACAGTTATGAGCTGATTGGCTGGAGCACCATTTAACATATGTAATGAGTAATAACAAGAATGTCACTTGTTAAACCTGCCCCCTAGTCTCCAGCCCTTCCTCTCCACTCCTGGCTGTGTGACTCTTCTTCTCCAGAGCACCACAGTCTGCTGAGACTATGTAGCCTACTTTTGCTGAGTTAAGTACATTATATAGGGAAGTGTAGTGGGCAAATTAATGCAGTCTGGGGGTAGGGTATATTAATGCTATCTCTGGGGGAAATATTAATGGGATGAGGGAGTTGGGGGTGTAGTAATACTATCTGGGAGCAGATGAGTTACAGTATTAATGTTGTGCATATACGGCGGCGGTGGGTGGCCCCCAGCATGTGATCAAAAGGATTGCAAATTCTGCTAAAAAGCAGAATTTGCAATCCTTACTGAATAGGGTCCATAATTGTAATCCAGAATTTTTGAAATTTGTAGATATATAATTTGTGAGACCAGATAATGGGGGTAAATAGTATAAAACAACTGTCAAAAAGGGAAGCCTTTGGTTAACACTTAATACACTTTCTCCATAAGGGGCTGAATAAGGGGTATGAGATAACCTTCTTTCTGTAAATACACTGTTATCAAACTACCAAATAAGACCATCTACAATCTATATCTACTTTGGACACCAGTTCTAGGAGGATCCGTTTGGCATCCCAGCAGTTGAGATGCCAGCTGTCGTGTGACTGACGGAATCCCATCACCACTCAGGAATCCGGCGCTGGAACACTGACAGCTGGTGTCCCAAAGGTAAGTTTCAGGGTTGGGGTTAGGGTCCTGTGTGGGAGGGGGTGTTAGTCTTAGGCACTAGGGGGGTTACAGTTAGACACTAGGGGGGTGGTTAGCCATAGCCAACACCCCTTAGCCTCCACCCCCGGAGGGATAGCCCTACTGCAAGCATTTTCTTGATTTTAATAAAGTCTAACTGAAATTATTAAACCCTTTAAACACTATCGAGCAAAGGTTCTCAAACTCAGTCCTTAGGATCCCACACACTTCATGTTTTCCTGTTTCATTACAGAATCAAAGTGAAATAAATAGCGCTACCTGTGGCTCTTCCAAAATGTGTCTGTGAGTAATGAACACACCTGGGGCTAAAAAAAGGGCCTGGGGCTAAAAAAATGTTCAGGGGCCTATACTGAGAAGGGGAGAAGCTGTGACCAGTGTTGTGTTAATGTGGTAGAGCCACGTGGGTGTATACCCACTATCAGCCCCATTGTCTCCCTTAATACATTAAATAATAAAATTGTATATTTCTCTAACGTCCTAAGTGGATGCTGGGGACTCCGTAAGGACCATGGGGAATAGCGGCTCCGCAGGAGACTGGGCACATCAAAAGAAAGCTTTAGGACTATCTGGTGTGCACTGGCTCCTCCCCCTATGACCCTCCTCCAAGCCTCAGTTAGATCTTTGTGCCCGAACGAGAAGGGTGCACACTAGGGGCTCTCCTGAGCTTCTTAGTGACAGTAGTTTGTGCAGTTTCTGCACAGCCCAGGACTAACTCAGCCGCTGCGACGATCCGGGCCAATGCGGACATCAGGTATCCTCCTCCCGAACGGCTGGGCACACCTACGTTTTTCCAGACACGCCTTCTTCCTTTCAATCTTCTTGCTATTGATGGTGTGATTGCTTTCTTCGTAAATTCTGTTGCTGCTTGGCGATCCCATCGCCAGCGGCCGACGCACCTGCACATTGTGGTGCATGCGCATGCACTGTTCAGACCCGTTCGCACGGCTGCGAAAAAAGGCAGCGTGCGAACGGGTCTGAATGACCCCCTATGACAGGTACTATATTGTGCTTGTGGGTGTGCCAGCAGAGCTGGATTAAGGCTATGGGGAAATTTTCCTTATTAAAATGTAAATTTCCAGAATCTTGTATGATTCGCAGCTCAACTTTTAAAGCTTGGATTTCCACGGGAAAGAATTAGCATCTGGAAACATAAAAAAGAGTGTGCTCTATAGCAGTTCACATTTTGCCAGGGCCAGATTAACAATGGGGCAGATGTAGCTGCAGCTCCAGGCCTCCACATAAAAATAAGCCCATTATCATGGCAGCTTGCTGAGGACCAGCTGCCTAGCTGTTCACACAGTTGGCCATAAATCATATGTATTAAATTGTATTTTTAGTTTTCTTAAAAAAAATAAGAATTTACTTACCGATAATTCTATTTCTCGTAGTCCGTAGTGGATGCTGGGGACTCCGTAAGGACCATGGGGAATAGCGGCTCCGCAGGAGACTGGGCACATCTAAAGAAAGCTTTAGGACTATCTGGTGTGCACTGGCTCCTCCCCCTATGACCCTCCTCCAAGCCTCAGTTAGATCTTTGTGCCCGAACGAGAAGGGTGCACACTAGGGGCTCTCCTGAGCTTCTTAGTGAAAGTTTTAGTTTAGGTTTTTTATTTTCAGTGAGACCTGCTGGCAACAGGCTCACTGCATCGAGGGACTAAGGGGAGAAGAAGCGAACTCACCTGCGTGCAGAGTGGATTGGGCTTCTTAGGCTACTGGACATTAGCTCCAGAGGGACGATCACAGGCCCAGCCATGGATGGGTCCCAGAGCCGCGCCGCCGGCCCCCTTACAGAGCCAGAAGGCAGAAGAGGTCCGGAAAATCGGCGGCAGAAGACGTCCTGTCTTCAACAAGGTAGCGCACAGCACTGCAGCTGTGCGCCATTGCTCCTCAGCACACTTCACACTTCGGTCACTGAGGGTGCAGGGCGCTAGGGGGGGGCGCCCTGAGCAGCAATAAAAACACCTTGGCTGGCGAAAATACATCACATATAGCCCCCAGGGCTATATGGATGAATTTTAACCCCTGCCAGAATCCATAAAAAAGCAGGAGAAAAGTCCGCAAAAAAGGGGCGGAGCCTATCTCCTCAGCACACTGGCGCCATTTTCCCTCACAGCTCCGTTGGAGGGAAGCTCCCCTGGCTCTCCCCTGCAGTCACTACACTACAGAAAGGGTTAAAAAAGAGAGGGGGGGGCACTAATTACGCGCAGTATTAAAGATACAGCAGCTATAAGGGGAAAAACACTTATATAAGGTTATCCCTGTATATATATAGCGCTCTGGTGTGTGCTGGCAAACTCTCCCTCTGTCTCCCCAAAGGGCTAGTGGGGTCCTGTCCTCTATCAGAGCATTCCCTGTGTGTGTGCTGTATGTCGGTACGTTTGTGTCGACATGTATGAGGAGAAAAATGATGTGGAGACGGAGCAGATTGCCTGTAATAGTGATGTCACCCCCTAGGGGGTCGACACCTGAGTGGATGAACTGTTGGAAGGAATTACGTGACAGTGTCAGCTCTGTATAAAAGACAGTGGTTGACATGAGACAGCCGGCTACTCAGCTTGTGCCTGTCCAGACGTCTCATAGGCCGTCAGGGGCTCTAAAGCGCCCGTTACCTCAGATGGCAGATATAGACGCCGACACGGATACTGACTCCAGTGTCGACGGTGAAGAGACAAATGTGACTTCCAGTAGGGCCACACGTTACATGATTGAGGCAATGAAAAATCTTTTACACATTTCTGATAATACGAGTACCACCAAAAAGGGGTATTATGTTCGGTGAGGAAAAACTACCTGTAGTTTTCCTGAATCTGAGAAATTAAATGAGGTGTGTGATGATGCGTGGTTTTCCCCCGATAACAACTGATAATTTCTAAAATGTTATTGGCATTATATCCTTTCCCGCCAGAGGTTAGGGTGCGTTGGGAAACACCTTCTAGGGTGGATAAAGCGCTCACACGCTTGTAAGGGCTCTACCCTCTCCTGAGATGGCCGCCCTTAAGGATCCTGCTGATAGAAAGCAGGAGGGTATCCTAAAATGTATTTACACACATACTGGTGTTATACTGCGACCAGCAATCGCCTCAGCCTGGATGTGCAGTGCTGGGTTGGCGTGGTCGGATTCCCTGACTGAAAATATTGATACCCTAGATAGGGACAGTATATTTTTGCCTATAGAGCATTTAAAAGATGCATTTCTATATATGCGTGATGCACAGCGGAATATTTGCCGACTGGCATCAAGTCTAAGTGCGTTGTCCATTTCTACCAGTAGAGGGTTATGGACACGTCAGTGGTCAGGTGATGCGTATTCCAAACGGCATTTGGAAGTATTGCCTTAGTAAGGGGAGGAGTTATTTGGGGTCGGTCTTTCAGACCTGGTGGCCACGGCAACAGCTGGGAAATCCACGTTTGTACCCCAGGTCGCCTCTCAACATGAGAAGACGCCGTATTATCAGGCGCAGTCTTTTCGTGGACAAGCGGGCAAAAGGTTCCTCATTTCTGCCCCGTGACAGAGGGAGAGGAAAAAGGCTGCAGAAATCAGCCAGTTCCCAGGAACAGAAACCCTCTCCCGCCTCTGCCAAGCCCTCAGTATGACGCTGGGGCTTTACAAGCAGAATCAGGCACGGTGGGGGGCCCGTCTCAATGAATTTCAGCGCGCAGTGGGCTCACTCGCAAGTAGACCCCTGGATCCTTCAGGTGATATCTCAGGGGTACAAATTAGAATTCGAGACGTCTCCCCCTCGCCGTTTCCTAAAGTCGGCTTTACCGATGTCTCCTTCTGACAGGGAGACAGTTTTGGAAGCCATTCACAAGCTGTATTCCCAGCAGGTGATAATCAAGGTACCCCTCCTGCAACAGGGAACGGGGTATTATTCCACACTGTTGTGGTACCGAAGCCGGACGGCTCGGTGAGACCGATTCTAAATCTAAAATCTTTGAACACTTACATACAGAGGTTCAAATTCAAGATTGAGTCACTCAGAGCAGTGATTGCGAACCTGGAAGAAGGGGACTACATGATGTCTCGGGACATCAAGGATGCTTACCTTCATGTCAAAATTTACCCTTCTCACCAAGGGTACCTCAGGTTTATGGTACAGAACTGTCACTATCAGTTCAGACGCTGCCGTATGGATGGTCCACGGCACCCCGGGTCTTTACCAAGGTAATGGCCAAAATGATGATATTCCTTCGAAGGAAGGGAATTTTAGTTATCCCTTACTTGGACGATTCCCTGATAAGGGTAAGATCCAGGGAACAGTTGGAGGTCGGTGTAGCACTATCTCAGGTAGTGTTGCGGCAGCACGATTGGATTCTCAATATTCCAAAATCGCAGCTGGTTCCGACGACTTGTCTTCTGTTCCTAGGGATGATCCTGGACACAGTCCAGAAAAAGGTGTTTCTCCCGGAGGAGAAAGCCAGGGAGTTATCCGAGCTAGTCAGGAACATCCTAAAACCGAGCCAAGTCTCAGTGCATCAATGCACAAGGGTTCTGGGTAAAATGGTGGCTTCCTACGAAGCAATCCCATTCGGCAGATTCCACGCAAGAACTTTCCAGTGGGACCTGCTGGACAAATGGTCCGGGTCGCATCTTCAGATGCATCAGCGGATAACCCTGTCACCAAGGACAAGGGTGTCCCTCCTGTGGTGGTTGCAGAGTGCTCATCTTCTAGAGGGCCGCAGATTCGGCATTCAGGACTGGGTCCTGGTGACCACGAATGCCAGCCTGCGAGGCTGGGGAGCAGTCACACAGGGAAGAAATATCCAGGGCTTATGGTCAAGCCTGGAGACATAAATATCCTGAAGCTAAGGGCCATTTTCAATGCTCTAAGCTTAGCAAGACCTCTGCTTCAAGGTCAGCCGGTGTTGATCCAGTCGGACAACATCACGGCAGTCACCCACGTAAACAGACAGGGTGGCACAAGAAGCAGGAGGGCAATGGCAGAAGCTGCAAGGATTCTTCGCTGGGCGGAAAATCATGTGATAGCACTGTCAGCAGTATTCATTCCGGGAGTGGACAACTGGGAAGCAGACTTCCTCAGCACGACCTCCACCCGGGAGAGTGGGGACTTCACCCAGAAGTCTTCCACATGATTATAAACCGTTGGGAAAAACTCAACAGGTATTGCGCCAGGTCAAGGGACCCTCAGGCAATAGCTGTAGACGCTCTGGTAACACCGTGGGTGTACCAGTCAGTGTATGTGTTCCCTCCTCTGCCTCTCATACCCAAGGTACTGAGATTGATAAGATGGAGAGGAGTAAGCACTATATTCGTGGCTCCGGATTGGCCAAGAAGGACTTGGTAACCGGAACTTCAAGAGATGCTCACGGAGGATCCGTGGCCTCTACCTCTAACTTGCTCCAGCAAGGAACCTGTCTGTTCCAAGACTTACCGTGGCTGCGTTTGACGGCATGGCGGTTGAACGCCGGATCCTGAAGGAAGAAAGGCATTCCGGATGAAGTCATCCCTATCCTGATCAAAGCCAGGAAGGATGTAACCGCAAAACATTATCACCGCATTTGGCGAAAATATGTTGCGTGGTGCGAGGCCAGTAAGGCCCGACGGAGGAAATTCAACTGGGTCGATTCCTACATTTCCTGCAAACAGGAGTGTCTATGGGCCTGAAATTGGGGTCCATTAAGGTTCAAATTTCGGCCCTGTCAATTTTCTTCCAAAAAGAACTAGCTTCAGTCCCTGAAGTTCAGACGTTTGTAAAAGGGGTACTGCATATACAGCCTCCTTTTGTGCCTCCAGTGGCACTTTGGGATCTCAATGTAGTTTTTGGGTTCCAAAAGTCACATTGGTTTGAACCACTTAAATCTGTGGAGTTAAAATATCTCACATGGAAAGTGGTCATGCTGTTGGCCCTGGACTGGGTCAGGCGCGTGTCAGAATTGGCGGCTTTATCCTGTAAAAGCCCTTATCTGATTTTCCATTCGGACAGGGCGGAATTGAGGACTCGTCCTCAGTTTCTCCCTAAGGTGGTTTCAGCGTTTCACCTGAACCAACCTATTGTGGTGCCTGCGGCTACTAGGGACTTGGAGGACTCCAAGTTGCTAGACGTTGTCAGGGCCCTGAAAATATATGTTTCCAGGACGGCTGGAGTCAGGAAATCTGACTCGCTGTTTATCCCGTATGCACCCAACAAGCTGGGTGCTCCTGCTTCTAAGCAGACTATTGCTCGTTGGATTTGTAGTACAATTCAGCTTGCACATTCTGTGGCAGGCCTGCCACAGCCAAAAATCTGTAAATGCCCACTCCACAAGGAAGGTGGGCTCATCTTGGGCGGCTGCCCGAGGGGTCTCGGCTTTACAACTTTGCCGAGCAGCTACTTGGTCAGGAGCAAATACGTTTGTAAAATTCTACAAAATTGATACCCTGGCTGAGGAGGACCTGGAGTTCTCTCATTTGGTGCTGTAGAGTCATCCGCACTCTCCCGCCCGTTTGGGAGCTTTGGTATAATCCCCATGGTCCTTACGGAGTCCCCAGCATCCACTTAGGACGTTAGAGAAAATAAGAATTTACTTACCGATAATTCTATTTCTCGTAGTCCGTAGTGGATGCTGGGCGCCCATCCCAAGTGCGGATTGTCTGCAATACTGGTACATAGTTATTGTTACCAAAAAAAAAATCGGGTTATTGCTGTAGTGAGCCATCTTTTCTAGAGGCTCCTCTGTTATCATGCTGTTAACTGGGTTCAGATCACAAGTTGTACGGTGTGATTGGTGTGGCTGGTATGAGTCTTACCCGGGATTCAAAATCCTTCCTTATTGTGTACGCTCGTCCGGGCACAGTATCCTAACTGAGGCTTGGAGGAGGGTCATAGGGGGAGGAGCCAGTGCACACCAGATAGTCCTAAAGCTTTCTTTAGATGTGCCCAGTCTCCTGCGGAGCCGCTATTCCCCATGGTCCTTACGGAGTCCCCAGCATCCACTACGGACTACGAGAAATAGAATTATCGGTAAGTAAATTCTTATTTTTTTTAAGAAAACTAAAAATACAATTTAATACATATGATTTATGGCCAACTGTGTGAACAGCTAGGCAGCTGGTCCTCAGCAAGCTGCCATGATAATGGGCTTATTTTTATGTGGAGGCCTGGAGCTGCAGCTACATCTGCCCCATTGTTAATCTGGCCCTGGCAAAATGTGAACTGCTATAGAGCACACTCTTTTTTATGTTTCCAGATGCTAATTCTTTCCCGTGGAAATCCAAGCTTTAAAAGTTGAGCTGCGAATCATACAAGATTCTGGAAATTTACATTTTAATAAGGAAAATTTCCCCATAGCCTTAATCCAGCTCTGCTGGCACACCCACAAGCACAATATAGTACCTGTCATAGGGGGTCATTCAGACCCGTTCGCACGCTGCCTTTTTTCGCAGCCGTGCGAACGGGTCTGAACAGTGCATGCGCATGCACCACAATGTGCAGGTGCGTCGGCCGCTGGCGATGGGATCGCCAAGCAGCAACAGAATTTACGAAGAAAGCAATCACACCATCAATAGCAAGAAGATTGAAAGGAAGAAGGCGTGTCTGGAAAAACGTAGGTGTGCCCAGCCGTTCGGGAGGAAGATACCTGATGTCCGCATTGGCCCGGATCGTCGCAGCGGCTGAGTTAGTCCTGGGCTGTGCAGAAACTGCACAAACTACTGTTTGTGCAGCTCACTATACAGCCGATCGCACCTCTGCACAGTGATTACCCCCTCCCCTGTAGGCGGCGATTACTTGGTCGCAGCAGTGCAAAAAACCACCTGTGTGCGACCAGGTCTGAATTAGGCCCATTATACCTGAGGCTGCAAGAAGTCGAGTCTTACTGTATACAGTATTAGTGAATTAAGCCTTCCCAGCAGTGGCGTTGTAGTTCCACCCTGGAGAAACATATTGTACTCATTAAAAATAGTGTCATGTCCCACGATATATTTGTTTCATGTGTTGTCGTGTTTTTATTGCAGAGCTTTGCATTTTGTTAAAATTTGTCCCTCCTGATTTCCTGTAGCCAGGTTCTGATGTCATTAGTCCTGCCCCTCATCCTGTCCTCAGCTCTGTGTGTGTCTGCCATTTTAGATTCTGACCAGCTCTGGTAAATCATCATCTTTTCACCTACTGCTGTTTTGTGCATAACTACTAGAATATCAGCTTGAAATAAACCCTCATCTGGATTCTTCACACATATCTCAGAGTTTAGTTGGCACTATCTGACAAGGTCTCTCGGTGTGAGTACTGGTTAATGTAGACATATACCCAGAGTAACTGTCTGAAGAACACTACACTTACAGCCTAGTTATTGAGTCAGAATAGTGAAAAGATGGTTGATAAAAACTACCAGTAAGCCAGTTGCAGCTTCCGCAGATACAAATACATAACAAGCTTGCCTGTAGTGTAATGGGAAATCAGTGTTTGCAGCTATAGCACAGCTCATTATAGCATAACCAGCTACAAACTTACTCTAGCTTTATTCAGATCCATTTTCCTGTGTACTATCATGGCTGAAGGAAATACAGTTCCGGCTATTCAGGATGAGCAATGTCTACAATCAAAACAAGGAGAAGTTATGGATCTCAACCTGCAGTCTAAACTCCCTGCTAAGCCTACATGGAAGGTAAAAGAGAATCTTGAAGGAAGGAAACATGAGCTTTCTTCCACTGTCCTAAACTTATAGCAAAAATTGCATAGTCATATGTCCACCATCTCTCAGCCTGTTTGTGATGTGTCACCGCTAGAGGGCGCACTAGGACAGCTTTGTTCAGTATATGAACTTTATAAAGTGTCAAGTAAGGAATATATAAGCATTTTGAAGAAACTCAATAGCCAGGATTCTTTAGAAGAACTGCAAAACTTGAATCGTCTTCATTTGGCTCGAGACAGTCTATTGCGTGAAGTTAAGTCTAAGACAACAGCCAGAATTGCACAATTATTGGAAACATCATCAAGCATTTGTGTGTCCACCAGGCGTTCAAAACGATCTTCTAAGTCACGAAGCTCAAAATATTCCATGCTCAGCGAACAACTTATAAATGCACGTGCAGAAGCAGAAACTGCTAAAATACAAGCCGATTTTGCACAACAGAAAGCAGAAATGGAATCTAGAGCAGCACGTGAAAGAGCAGAAATGGAATCTAGAGCAGCACGTGAAAGAGCAGAAATGGAATCTAGAGCAGCACGTGAAAGAGCAGAAATGGAAGCTCCAGAGAAACAATGTGAGTATGCCACAGCAATGGTACGGTTAAAGGTTTTGGAACAAGCTGGCAGTGGAAGTGAAAGGGGCAGCATCAGTTCAAGTGAAGTGGATGTGGAGGATCCTCTTAAGCGCACAAGAGACTACGTCCTAAGTCAAAACAGTGAACCCATGATTGCTGCAAACATTCCTGACAGTGCGGACATCCTTCCAGGGGACACACTTCCAGAACAAAAAGGCTCCGATCCCTATACAACATGCCACATCCAAGGTCAGTACAATGCACAATCACTTGGTTATCCTGACCCATTTTCACACACCACAGTGCACCAAGGCCCAACACCTCTACAAACTCAATATTCAAATGCCTGGTCACAACCCAATATGCCAGTAAGTCACCAAATCCCTGGCAACCAAACAGTTCCATATGCAGCGAGACCTACAGACTTTAAACCAGCTCTTAGGGCTGTGCATAGGCATTCAGCCTATCTCCCTATATCTCTTACCCAGAACACCACAAATAATATGAACAGCACTACACAGCCAGCAATTCTTTGCCCAAAGTCAGAGAAAACAGACATGTCAGACTTTGCAAGAATCATGGTTCATCGTGAACTTACTAAGACCAGCCTCACTAGGTTTGATGACCAGCCAGAGAACTACAGAGGTTGGAAATGTGCCTTCAGATCCACAACTAACAACCTTGGTATTAATGCTGCTGAAGAACTAGATCTGCTGATCACGTGGCTGGGCCCACAGTCTACAGAACGTGTCAAGAGACTCAGATCCATCCACATTGATAATCCTGCGGCAGGCCTCACTGCTGCTTGGGAAAGGTTAGAACGAAGCTTTGGAAGTCCTGAAGCCATAGAGAATGCTCTGTTCAAACGGCTGCAGGATTCTCCAAAAATATGCGGCAAGGACAATGAGAAATTCCAAGAGCTCAGTGACCTACTCTTTGAACTCCAGCTGGCCAAAATGGACACTCACTTACCTGGCCTCAGTTACCTGGACACAGCTCATGAGGTAAACCCAATAGTTTCCAAGCTGCCATATGGTATTCAAGAAAGGTGGACTACACTTGGGTCAAGATATAAAAGAGAAAATCGAGTCTCCTTTCCCCCCTTTTCTTACTTCTGTGAGTTTGTCAAGAACATTGCAGAATCCAAGAATGACCCAAGCTTCTCCTACAGTGAGTCAAGTTATCCTGGTTCACCTACCCCCAAGTTTGACAGCCCATGCTCTAACTACAAGAACCACAGAGGTCCAGTATCAGTGAAAAAGACTGAAATCCTTCCCACACCAGCATCAGCTCCTGTCAAGAGCATCCAAGGTGATAGGATCGAAAACCCCAACCGCATGTGTCCCATTCATAAGAAGCCACACCCCCTCAAGAAATGCATTGGTTTCAGAAAGAAACCCCTCCAGGAATGCAAGGAACTTCTAAAGAATTTTGGGGTATGTTTCAGATGTTGTGCTTCTACTGAACATTTTGCTAAGGACTGTAAAACTGCTATTAAGTGCATAGAGTGCGGCTGTGAGGACCATGTGCAGGTACTGCACCCATCTCAACCCAATACTACACCCCATGCACATTTCCCCTCTGCACCAAGGCATGGCGGGGAGAATGCAGATCAAACAGCAAGTCCTACTACTGTATCTTCTTCATGCACTAAAGTCTGTGGGGAAGATCTCCGGGACAAGTCTTGTGCAAAGATATGTCTAGTCAAAGTATACCCCAAGGGACAGCCAGAAAAGACTCTAAGGGTGTACACCATCTTGGACGACCAGAGCAACCAATCACTCACAAGATCAGAACTCTTTGATCTGTTAAACTTAAAGGGAGATGCTTACCCTTATACCTTGGGTACCTGTAGTGGAATTACAGAGGAATCTGGAAGAAGAGCCAGTGGACTGGTTGTAGCTTCTCTCAAGGACAATCTTGAGATACCCTTACCCACACTTGTTGAATGTAATGAGATACCATCCAACGAAGAGGAGATTCCTATGCCAGAGGCCGCTCTTCATCACACTCACCTAAGGCCTATATCCAATGAAATACCAACCCTTGACAAAAATGCAAAGATCTTACTTCTGCTTGGTAGAGACATTCTCAGGGTACATAAAGTACGTCAATACATCAATGGACCAAATGATGCTCCATTTGCCCAACGTCTTGATCTAGGCTGGGTTATCATAGGCAATGTCTGTATAGACAAGATGAAGACGCCTACCAAGATTTCCTCATTCAATACAAACATCTTTCTTAATGGTCACAGCACCTGTTTTCAGCCATGCCCACATCATTACTGGGTGAAAGAGAAGCTGGGCAGCAGTAATTCGCAGCATAGCCATCAAGATAACATGAACATGGTCCTGTCTTGGGACGACAGTCTCAGATCAACAGTGTTCAATTCAACAAGTGAGGACAACAAGTTAGCATCTGCGAGAGAAGATAAAGAATTTCTCAAGATAATGGACAAAGATTTCACTCAAGACGATTCCAACTGCTGGGTAGCACCTTTACCCTTCCTCTTTCCAAGAGTTAAACTACCAAACAATCTACAGCAAGCAGTTGCTAGATTTTCCTTTTTAAAACAAACTCTAAAGAGGAAACCAGAGATGGAAAAACATTTTGTGGATTTCCTGCAAAACATATTTGACAGAGATCACGCAGAACCTGCTCCACCAGTAAAGGAAGGAGAAGAATGCTGGTACCTTCCATCCTTTGGCATGTATCACCCACGGAAACCCAATCAAATTAGAGTGGTTTTTGATTCCAGCGCTCAGTATGATGACGTCTCCCTCAACAATCTACTCCTTACTGGGCCAAACCTAAACAACAGCCTCATAGGAGTGCTAATTCGCTTTAGAGAAGAGCCTGTGGCAGTAGTAGCTGACATCCAGCAAATGTTCCATTGCTTCATAGTCAGGGAAGACAATCAGAACTACCTGAGGTTCCTGTGGCACAAAGACAACAAAGTCAATAATGAAGTCATAGATTACCTGATGAAGGTACATGTATTTGGCAACAGCCCTTCTCCTGCTGTAGCAATCTATGGATTCAGGAGAACAGCCCAGGAAGGTGAGAAGGACTATGAATCTGACGCTCGTCATTTTGTTGAAAAGAACTTCTATGTTGATGACGGACTTAAATCCCTACCCACAAGTGAAGAGGCAATCGATCTCTTCACCAGAACACAAGAAATGCTTTCTGTAGCAAACCTCAGGCTCCACAAGATTATCTCCAACAGCCAGAAAGTAATGGAAGCATTTCCTTCTGATGATCATGCCACCAACTTGAAAGATCTTGATCTTGGTTCTGATGTTCCTCCCATACAACGCAGCCTAGGCTTGCTCTGGGACATTAAACAATACATATTTACATTCCAAGTATCAGGCTGACAAACCTTTCACCAAACGAGGAGTTTTATCTGTCATAAACAGTATCTATGATCCTCTTGGATTTGTAGCTCCAGTCACCATTCATGGCAAGATGTTGCTGAGACAGTTAACCAAGGTGAACTTAGGCTGGGACACTCCATTACCTATTGAGCAACAACAAAGGTGGGAGACGTGGAAGAAGTCATTGAAGATATTAGAACAACTCCAAATACCACGTTGTTACACTCCCAGCTCCCTTTCAGCTGCCACCAGGAGAGAAATCCACATTTTCTCAGATGCTTTGATGGAAGCCATAGCTGCAGTAGCCTACCTGAGGATCTTTGAAACCAACAACAAACTACACTGTGTATTTGTCCTAGGTAAAGCCAAATTAACCCCAAAACCTGCACACTCTGTACCAAGACTCGAGCTTTGTGCAGCTGTGCTAGCAGTAGAAATTGCTGAAGTTATAAAGGATGAACTGGACATTCCAATTGATTCATTTGCATTCTACACAGATAGCAAAGTTGTGCTTGGTTATATACACAACCAAACAAAAGAATTCTATGTTTACGTCAGCAACAGAGTGGAGCGCATCAGAAGTTTCTCAACTCCTGAGCACTGGCATCACATCACCACTAGCCTTAATCCAGCTGATCATGGAACAAGACCTTCACCAGCACCCAACCTTTGTGACATGTGGTTGTCACCTCCAAGATTCTTATATGATGATCCCTGCTTACCTCCTACCAATACCAACTATGGGCTGGTCGATCCCGAGTCCGACAAAGATATTAGGCCTACAAGCTACAAGCTACCGTGACTACAAAACTGAAGCTGAAGTCACATCGTTTTGAGCGCTTCTCAAGTTGGTCATCCTTGGTACGAGCTGCTGCTCGCCTAATCCACATTGCTCACTGCTTTTCAAAGGTCAAATCCCCAGAGTGTCATGGTTGGCATATCTGTAAAGAACACCCTACTGTTGCAGACCTCGAACATGCAGAGGAGGTTCTCATTCAGTGTGTACAACAAGAAATATACTGTCAAGAAATTGATGGGAACGCAAAAGGAGTCAATCTGTCCAAGAACAGTGCACTCTTTGAACTGACCCCAGTAACGGATCAGCACAAATTGCTCAGGGTGGGCGGCCGTATAATGAGATCCGATCTATCTAGCAAGGAACACAATCCTATCATCATACCAGGTCGACATTATATTGCTACGCTGCTGGTTCGACACCATCATGAACGAGTACAGCATCAAGGCAGACAGTTTACTGAAGGTTCCATCAGGTCAGCCGGCTTGTGGATCATAGGGATGAAGAGATGTATCTCCTCCGTGCTCCACAGATGTGTTAAGTGCCATAGGTTAAGATGAAGACACCAACAGCAACAAATGGCAGATCTTCCAGCAGATCGTCCAAGTACAGAACCGCCCTTTACCTACGTTGGAGTGGATGTCTTTTGTCCATGGTCGGTCATTACATGAAAGACCCGTGGTGGAGCCGCAAACAGCAAATGGTGGGCCGTGTTGTTCACCTGTCTTAGCATCCGTGCAGTACACATAGAAGTAATTGAATAAGTAATGGATTCTTCTTGTTTCATCAATGCCCTCCGAAGATTCTTCTCTATCCGTGGACCTGTCAAACAACTGAGGTCTGACTGTGGCACTAACTTTGTGGGGGCCTGCAAGGAACTGCAATTAGACAATTTCTTATTTAACAATGGGTGCACTTGGGTTTTTAATCCCCCGCATTCTTCCCACATGGGATGATCCTGGGAACGTATGATTGGAATCGCACGTAGAATCCTCGATTCGATGTTGCTGGACTACAAGTCATCTTTTACCCATGAAGTTTTAGTCACCTTTCTTGCAGAAGTATCTGCCATAATCAATGCAAGACCACTTGTCCCAGTATCCTCAGACCCGGAGTCTCCAACCATTCTTACTCCAGTCACTCTTCTTACCCAGAAGATTGGAGCTGCTTTAATTCCTCCTGGAATCTTAGACCACAAGAACATTTACAGACGTCAGTGGAAACAGGTTCAACACCTGTCCAATGTGTTTTGGCATCACTGGAAGACAGAGTATTTACATATGCTTCAAAGTCGTCACAAATGGCAGATGTAAAAACCCAACCTCCAGATCGGTGATCTTGTTCTTTTAAAGGATAAAGAGGCCCATCGCAATGAATGGCCAATGGGACTTATCACCAAGGTTCTTCCCAGCGACGATGGAAAGACTCATAAGGTAGAGGTTAAAGTGACCAAAGGAGGCTCTGCCAAGGTTTTCTTCCGTCCAATCACTGAACTAGTACTTCTTCCAAAGGAAGATATCACATAAAGAAGGACATGGCTACTAGATTCACCTCATGATGGGAAGTATTCTACCTCAAACTTCCAGCTATAATATACCATCGACATCTTATTATTTGGATCATACTGTGGGTTGGTGGAAGTGTTTGCAAGTTGCGGCTTCCCCAATCCGAAGATGGGTTTATCACTTGGAACTTGATCTAACATTTTCCTACTGTTATGGATTACAAGCTTCAAGGGGTGGTCTTCAGTATGCCGGCTGTCGGGATCCCGGCGCACAGTATACCGGCGCCGGGATCCCGACAGCTGGCATGTCGACACTTATTCTCCCTCGTGGGGGTCCACGACCCCCCTGGAGGGAGAATAAAATAGCGTGGCGCACGTAGCGCACCACCGTGCCCGCAGGGTGGCGAGCGCAGCGAGCCCGCGAGGGGCTCATTTGCGCTCTCCACACTGTCGGTATGCCGGCAGTCAGGCTCCCGGGACCGGTATGCTGGTCGCCGGGAGCCTGTCCGCCGGCATACCATACTACACCCGCTTCAAGACCTTCAGCCACAAGACTTCGACTGAACTTATTTCTTGTTATTGTTTGTTGTTTATTGTTACAGGTTTTCTCTTTTGTCTTACAGGTCGCAAGATTAGTTCTGGACTTCATCTAAGGACATTACTATAATGTTTGATTTATCATGAAATCTAAAGATTTCAGACGGGGAGTGTCATGTCCCACGATATATGTGTTTTATGTGTTGTCATGTTTTTTTTGCAGAGCTTTGCATTTTGTTAAAATTTGTCCCTCCTGATTTCCTGTAGCCAGGTTCGGATGTCATTAGTCCTGCCCCTCATCCTGTCCTCAGCTCTGTGTGTGTCTGCCATTTTAGATTCTGACCAGCTCTGGTAAATCATCATCTTTTCACCTACTGCTGTTTTGTGCATATCTACAAGAATATCAGCTTGAAATAAACCCTCATCTGGATTCTTCACACATATCTCAGAAGTTTAGTTGACACTATCTGACAAGGTCTCTCGGTGTGAGTACTGGTTAATGTAGACATAGACCCAGAGTAACTGTCTGAAGAACACTACACTTACAGCCTAGTTATTGAGTCAGAATAAATAGTTTTGACACCTTGTTAGCACCAACTGCCAAGATGCTAAACACACCTCCCTCTTCTGGTGAGGGCAATGAGGGAGGAGGCAGTGTAATGTGAAGGTAGTGGTACCTTGCTGTGAGGTGGTTCCCCAGGGGCAAGCACAGGATTTCTGGAGGGGGGTTTCCAAATGTTTGATTTTAGAGTGATTGTCACCAGTCCATGAAGGATGCATAATAAGCATGTAACAAGCTATAGTCTGCCCAAAAGTGCAGTTTATGGAATACAGTACTTCAGATATATGCAGGGGGTTGGGTATAGGTGACCGTCGGTTGGGATACTGCAAGTCTCCATACCGACGCCAGTATCTCAGTGTTTAGACAACTGGTGGGGGAGGTGAGCACAATGAAGCCCCTTGCGGGCTCACTGTGTTTGCCATGCAGTGGACTCTGTGGCTCGCTGCGCTCACCACAGGTTCTATTCACACTCTAATTAACACTTTATGGATGTCGTGGACACCTACGAGTGTGAATTGGCCTTGTCAGTCGGCATGCCGACTGTCGGGCTTTGCATCGGGCGGGATTTTGACATCGGTATAGTGACCGGCGGTGTCACAACTGCTGGTCACATAAACACATCCCTATGCAGGCCCAATAATCACGATAAGCCACTTGCCACTTTCTCACTCTAGTGCGACGAAAGAGCTCTCAGATTGTTAAGAGAACTCCAGCACTATTTGTGTGAGACCCCTAGAGCCGGTGAGAGGGTCTTCCTGTTCCCATAGAGCTGTATGCGTTCACCGGTACTTGAGATATCACCTGGACTTAAACCTCAAATCAGTAGGGACTCACACAATAGGGTGGGGACCACAAGGTAATAACCAGGAGTGTGATAGCTGGCAAGGTAAGAGTTAATTGTAAACAGACTAGATGCAGCAATGGTAACTGCAGACAGACTTTGGTAAAAATAATGCAGAGTAAGCTGACGTAACTGAAGACGGCAGGATTTGATACCGGATACATGGCAAAACAGGAGTTAATTGCAGGCAGACTTAGCAAGATATGCTAAGATATTCTGACTGAAGACTGATGAACTAAGTGTGCAGGATTCACACCGGACGATGGTTACTGAAATAAATAATGAGGTGTTAATTGTAGGCGATGGTTATCTACTAGTAACAATCAGGTGCTGTGTGTTAACTGTGATTGGAAGCAGAGTGCTGACAGCATGAAACTAGCTGCAGAGAGACTTGCTAGATAACCTGTGTGACTAGGCCGCAGTCTGCGATAACAGACAGGATAAAGGATACAGACACAGTGGCTAAGCTGTAATTTGAGTACAGGTTCAGGTGTACTGGAAATACTGCAGGCTGGAGTGAATGTACTTTGCTGTTGGCAACCACGGACAAACAGGCTGGATGAAGGACAGAACCAGAGCTGGCAAGGTATATTAACAGAGACTTGTCAGGAGCCTGGACATGGATCAGGATCAGACACGACAGTAACTGTGAGGACACGGGAAGACCAGGACACAGAGTAGGAATGGACACAAGATAGCAGGTACAGGGCGGAATTCATCAGAGCACAGGTGCAGGACTGGCAGGAACAGCACACTGAGGACCGAGGCAGGATACAAGGCTATGGAAACACAATGGTAGGGCACCAAGACACAGGACACAGGAACAGACAGGCAGACTTGGAACTGTACAGGGTACAGTGACTATGTGACGAGCTCACTAGGTAACAAGAACTAGGGAATATGACTGGCAAGGAGAACTGACCAGAATCCCTAATAAAAGAGACAGACCAATAACAAGAGACATCAGGCTGGAGTAATGTAACAAGGTATTCCAAACAGGTCAGCTCCTGCATGTAACAGCCAGCATTCTAGTTACTGGAGACAGCCAGAATACAGACAGGAAAGAGTCACAGCGATGGCATAGATCCACACACACGCACACACAGCAGACTAGGTAGGAAAATCTGCTGCCGCAGGGTATGTCCAGTAGCTCCATTCTGCCCTTTATACTGCACGTAGTGGGCTTTGGCCATGATATGGGGAAGGGGGATTTCTGGGCAACTGGAAACCCCACCTGCATTTGCCTATGCCCCCTACATCTGGCGAGGGGGAGAGTGGATAGGGATGAGCTACATGTCATTATGTCTGAGGAGAAAGAAAGAAAGAAAGAAAGAAAGAAAGAAAGAAAGAAAGAAAGAAAGAAAGAAAGAAAGAAAGAAAGAAAGAAAGAAAGAAAGAAAGAAAGAAAGAAAGAAAGAGAAAGAAAGAAAGGGGCAAAGGGGCTGAGAGATGGGATGGTAGTTTGAGAGAGAATTAGGGTCACAATTTTGTTTTTTCAGAATGGGCGTATTCACTGCATGCTTGAACAGTGAAGGAAAGATACCAGTAGAGAGAGATATTACAGATTTTAGTTAGTTGGGAAGAGCACCGTAGATAGAGCTTTACTTATTTGTGAGGGTATAGTATCAAGAGGAGAGGTAATAGTGTAGGAGGATGAGAAGAGCATTGATACTTCATTTGTGGGATCAAATGAAGAGAAAGTGCAAGAAGGTTCAGGTAGGGAATTGGGCAGGTCACTGACTGAGGAAGAGCATACCTTTCATCTCAGTTCTTATCAATCCTTTCCTTAAAGTAATTATCTAACTGACCTGGGTATAAATAAGGCATCTGTCCCACTCACACAAATACACCCTCAATCTCAACCCTGAAGTCTTACGAAACGCATTGGTCCTTCCTAGACTGCACTTCTCTAAAAAGATAAGCATCTTCCTTTTTTTAAAACATAAACAAAGTTTTCCTCTTTTTTAAACTTTTAAACGCTTAATCTCCTATTTTTTCCAGTGTAAACATGCCTAGCCTATCAAGCCTTCCCGTGTATTCTAGCATCTCCATCCCCTTAATCAATTTGGTCAGCCGTCTTTGAACCTTTTCTAGTTCCAGGATATCCTTTTTGTAGTATGGTGCCCATAGTTGTGCACAGTATTCGAGATGTGGCCTCACCAGTGTTTTATACAATGGAAGTATAACACTCTCATCCCTTGCATCAATTCCCTGCTTTATGCATGATAATACCTTGTTTGCCTTTTTTGCTGCATTCCTACTTTGGGTACTACTGCTAAGATTGTTATCTATGTGAACACCTAAATCTTTTTCCAGTACAGAATCCCCTAGTTTCTCCCCATTTAGTATGTAGGTAGTATTTCTGTTCTTGCTACCAAAGTGCATTACCTTACATGTGTCTATGTTGAACCGCATTCTCCATTTTGCTGCCCATGTTCCCAATATACAGTAAATAAGTCATTCTGCAGAGACTTGGCATCCCCTTCCAAATGTATAACCTTGCACAGTTTGGTATCGTCTGCAAAAATTTACACTGTACTTGCTAGACCAACTTCTAGATCATTTATGAAAATGTTAAACAATAGTGGTCCAAGTATAGACCCTTGTGGCACACCACTTAGTTCTTCAGTCCAATTAAAAACATTCCATTTACCACTACTCGTTGCTCCCTTTTATCCAACCAATTTCTAACCCAAGTGCATATTGCGCTCCCTAGCCCAAGTTCTCTTAATATGTATATAAGACTCCTGTGAGGTACTGTATCGAAAGCTTTGGTAAAGTCTACAAAGATTACATCCACCTCTTTACCCTAATCTAGGTTCGCACAAACCATTTAATAATAGCCTATTAAGTTAGTTTAACATAATCTATCCTTCACAAATCCATGTTGGTTCCTATTAATAACCTTATTGGTTTCGAGGAACTCCTGTATTCTATCCCTTAAAATACCTTCCAGTACTTTCTCCACTACAGATGTAAGACTTACTGGTCTATAATTACCCAGTAGAGATTTACTTTCCTTTTTAAATATTGGCACTACTTCCGCTATACGCCAGTCTTTGGGGACCATGCCTGATGTAAGTGAGTCATTGAAAATCAAGTAAAGGGGTATTGCTAATTCAGAGTGTAGCTCCATGAGAACCCTTGGGTGAATTCCGTCAGGACCAGGTGACGTATTAATCTTAATTTTCATTAATCGGTCACTGACTACTTCCTCACTTAAATAAGCATTAAGCAGTGGGACATTATCATTGCTTAGGTTTTGCGTCAATCCCGTCATCTGGTCCTCTCTTGTGAATACTGATGAAAAAAATGTGTTTAATTTTTCCGCTATGTCATTGTCGTCTTTGATTAGGACGCCCAAATTGCCTTTTAAAGGGTCTAAACTCTCTTTCTTTAATCTTTTGCTGTTGATGTATTGAAAAAGCTTTTTGGGGTTTGATTTACTTTCCTTTGCCACTAGCTTTTCCATTTCTATTTTAGACGCTCTGATTTCTTTTTTGCATATTTTGTTACAATCCTGCTCTGATTTCTTTTTTACAATCCTTATAGTACTGGAATGACTCTGCCTTCACGTCCGATTAATACTTTTTGCCCATTAGTTCCTTAATCTTTTTGTTAAGCTACATTGGTTTGGAATTATTACTCCTTCATTTGCTGCCCATGGGAATGAACTTACAAGTATAACTAGTGAGCAACATTTTTAATACATCCCATTTCTCAGTAGTATTCTTGCCTTGAAACAAAATTTCCCAGTCAATGTCACTTAAAGCTTCTCTCATAATGTCAAAGTCGGCTTTGCTAAAGTTTGGAGTCTTAGTTGGGCCCATATAGGGCTGCCTAAACTGGTATTGAATGCGACCATATTGTGGTCACTGTTTCCCATTGGCTCCCCTACTATAATATTTGATATCAAATCCCCATTGTTGTGTATATATATATATATATATATATATAATATGTATATATATAATGCCAGGGTGTACTCCTAGCTTAATATAAGAAAAAGGCGGCACTCCACAGGCTTTTAAATTATACCCTGAAGGTAAAAACCCACATCAGTAACTATTAGTAAAGATTTACACTAATTTATAAGTTCGTCGAGTGCTCCCTATTCCTTTCTATGGGAAATACACACACACACACATATATATATATATATATGTATATATATATGCAAATATGGGTCGGCCTCTCATCAAATCGATGTTCAACGGCTGGGGTGTCACTTGGGAAATCCAGAAAAGAAGTCCATAGATAGAAAATGAGAAAGTGCACTCACCAGAGAATAAATATAAAAGAGAATTTTTATTCCTCACATAAACATCTGATGTTGGTCTGCTATGGAATGCTACAATATGCTGTAACGGATGATGCTGTGCTTATCCTGATGAAGGTCCGGAGTGGACCGAAACATTGAGATCACCAACCAATGATGTTTATGTGAGGAATAAAAATTCTCTTTTATATTTATTCTTTGGTGAGTTCCCTTTCTCATTTTATATATTATATATATATATATATATATATATATATATATATATATACACTGCTCAAAAAAATAAAGGAAACACTTAAACAACACAATGTAACTCCAAGTCAATCACACTTCTGCGAAATCAAACTGTCCACTTAGGAAGCAACACTGATTGACAATCAATTTCACATGCTGTTGTGCACATGGAATAGACAACAGGTGGAAATTATAGGCAATCAGCAAGACACCCACAATAAAGGAGTTGTTCTGCAGGTGGTGACCACAGACCACTTCTCAGCTCCTATGCTTTCTGGCTGATGTTTTGGTCACTTTTGAAAGCTGACGGTGCTTTCACTCTAGTGGTAGCATGAGACAGAGTCTACAACCCACACAAGTGGCTCAGGTAGTGCAGCTCATCCAGGATGGCACATCAATGCGTGCTGGGGCAAGAAGGTTTGCTGTGTCTGTCAGTATAGTGTCCAGAGCATGGAGGCGCTACCAGACCAGTTCATCAGGAGACGTGGAGGAGGCTGTAGGAGGGCAACAACCCAGCAGCAGGACCGCTACCTCCGCCTTGTGCAAGGAGGAACAGGAGGAGCACTGCCAGAGCCCTGCAAAATGACCTCCAGCAAGCCACAAATGTGCATGTGTCTACTCAAACAATCAGAAACAGACTCCATGAGGGTGGTATGAGGGCCCGACATCCACAGGTGGGGGTTGTGCTTACAGCCCAACACCGTGCAGGACGTTTGGCATTTGCCAGAGAACACCAAGATTGGCAAATTCGCCACTGGCGCCCTGTGCTCTTCACAGATGAAAGCAGGTTCTCACTGAGCACATGTGACAGACGTGACAGAGTCTGGAGATGCCAAGGAGAACATTCTGTTGCCTGCAACATCCTCCAGCATGACCGGTTTGGCAGTGGATCAGTAATGGTGGGGGGTGGCATTTCTTTGGGGGGCTGCACAGCCCTCCATGTGCTCACCAGAGGTAGCCTGACTGCCATTAGGTACCGAGATGAGATCCTCAGACCCCTTGTGAGACCATATGCTGGTGCGATTGGCCCTGGGTTCCTCCTAATGCAAGACAATGCTAGACATCATGTGGCTGGAGTGTGTCAGCAGTTCCTGCAAGACGAAGGCATTGATACTATGGACTGGCCCGCCCATTCCCCAGACCTTAATCCAATTGAGCACATCTGGGACATCATGTCTCGCTCCATCCACCAACGCCACGTTGCACCACAGACTGTCCAGGAGTTGGCGGATGCTTTAGTCCAGGTCTGGGAAGAGATCCCTCAGGAGACAATCCGCCACCTCATCAGGAGCATGCCCAGGCGTTGTAGGGAGGTCATGCAGGCACGTGGAGGCCACACACACTACTGAGCCTCATTTTGACTTGTTTTAAGGACATTACATCAAAGTTGGATCAGCCTGTAGTGTGTTTTTCCACTTTAATTTTGAGTGTGACTCCAAATCCAGACCTCCATGGGTTAATAAATTTGATTTCCATTTATAATTTTTGTGTGATTTTGTTGTCAGCACATCCAACTATGTAAAGAACAAAGTATTTAATAAGAATATTTCATTCATTCAGATTTAGGATGTGTTATTTTAGTGCTCCCTTTATTTTTTTGAGCAGTGTATATATATATATATATATATATATATATATATATATATACCTCTGTATTAGGGGCCCTGCTTGCTGTATGAAGCATACTTGCCTTCTCTTCTGAAAAGGCCGGGAGGCTCCCGAAAATTGGTTGGCACCCTCGGCCCCCTGGGGCAGTAGTCAAGTCTCCCGCATCCTGCCCCCCCTGCCGCACCGCCCACTTACCGCCACCCGCACTCCCGTGGCATCCCGACACACAGGACAGGTGGGCAGGGTGATTATGCAATTTGCGCAAAATTGTGTCATCATAGCCCACGCCCCTAAATTACCGGCATTGTAAAGTGGCAGGTCTAGGATGACACGATCACGTTACTACACACCCAACCCATCTCCTCCACGCTTTCCCTGCTGTGTTACCTGGCTGCTCCCTCCCAGAGGGAACAGCCAGAGAGTAGACAACTATGGTTTGAAGTGCTACCATAGCTTTAGTCCACCTCTAGCTTAGACCTTTTATCTGTTCCTATGCATAATGTCCATATCTGTTTTCTTTGAGGGTTATTCAGGGTTGTTACCAAACCGAAAAAGCACACTAATGGTCAAAACCATGTTGCACTGCATGTGGAGTAGATGTAACATGTTCAGAGAGATTTAGATTTGTCTGCACTGTGCAAAATGGCTATCTTGCATGAAAGCAGTTAGTCTACCCATATCACAGGTCTGGAATTAGTATGGACAGGTCCAGAGTCAGTTTACAAACCAATATGCATGGAAACAGAAAGAAGTATAACAATAAACTATACAGTATGTTAAGGTTAGTTATTGTTCAGGCTCAGTACTGAGAACTAAGCAGCATCTTTGTGTTTTTGCTTATCTCTTATTATTACAGAAAAAAACATTGTTCCAGATGTATTTCTTCCTCTTGTTCATCCCTAGCTGAGTTTTACTCAAGGTAAAGATTTTGCGTTTCATTATCTACACATTTTATTAGATGGAAAAGTGTCTGGAAAACTAGCAGGGAAGTGCCATCTGAGGAAAAAGCTTGTATCTATATAAAACTACCCTTATTAAATCGTCTTTTTGAAAAACAATATTTATTACTCATCATTAGTCAGGGAAAGTAAAAATACAAAGCTTATTCATGTTTCATACAAAAATATGTTATTTTAGAAGGTGCTAAAAAGCTGGTTTTAAGCTTTAAAACTTGACAAGCATGATATCCATACCAAACATGAACCCATTGAGTTTTCGGGTGAGCCAAGTGCATTACAGACTCATGATGTATAACAGGGTCACTACAAGGTTTATATGACAATGCTGTGCTGTTCTAAGTAAGTCATTTATTAAATATCAGTTTCTACTTCAGCCTATTTTTCATTAGAATGCATGTTATAATTCATTATAAAGCACTGTGCCACACTACAGAGCTTTAACTTTAAAAGATTCTTGCAGTGAGATTTATACTTTGTTTCTATGGTGACACTGTGTATTTTGGCAGCGTTCGATATTCTAACAAGTAGCTAAAATAGTAATACGACCTCCCCAAACCATGGCTACATTTAAACATTTAATATTGTAAATCCAAATATTGAAGTGTGCCCAGGAATATTGGGGGGTATTACAAGTTAAAATACTTGCCGTGTCAAACCTCAGAGAAATCAAATAAAAATCTGTAGCATTTAAAATAAAGGAGGGTTTCTGGGCATCAACATTGCATTTAGATTGCCTTCTAAATAATTTAAGTCATATTCCTATGAATTCTTCCAAATCTCTTACACCCTATTCAGCATGAATATTATTAAAGCAGTTGCTGGTGCCGATTCCTGCCTGCATATTGGCATACCTCCCAACTGTCCTAATGTGAAAGCGGTTTCAAGTGCCCCGGTAGGAGCCTGTTGGAACACGCACTTCCAGGTGCTTGTGTTGGAAGAGGGTTACCCGTTCATGATGCAATGGGAGGTGTCAGTAACAGGTGGTTTCTTATAGTAAGAGGGAATCCTATACCCCAAGAGTGGGGAAGTAAGTCCACTCAGGTTGCTCACCCCAAACCTGGACCGCATGGTGAGGTAAGGTTATCTGGTCACAGTGTGCATGCAGGATATCTGAGGCTGACCAAATATCAGCTCTTGTTAAAGTGATAGGAAGTAGCCACTATGGATTAGGTTTTAATAGCTTTAAGACAAATAAAGACCCTGACCATATAACACAACGTACAGTTATGTACAGTATATGGTCATGGTGGGCTTAATGGTACAGTAGTTTACTTTCCTACCTCACAGTACTTGGACCGTGGACTTCATTTGGATCAGGGTTCTATTAGTGAGTAGTTCGTAAAGGTAATTTTGTAGCAATGGAGCTGAGTAGCAGGAACATTATACACATGATCCAAGAGCTGTGAAATTGTGAGTGAGAAGAATGAATCACTGAACAAATAACGTATCTGTAATGCAGTACATGCTTAGAGGCATTATGGTGGCACAGTGATTAGCATTGTTTCAAAGCAATGCTGGGGTATTTAGTCATCTAGTACGGAACAGTCTAAATCCCAATTGTTCCAATTTTGGATAAATAAGGACATGTGGGATTTTTTACAATATTGAGTACTAGTTGCTACAAGTATATAGACAGGTACTGTACATACTCATTGTGGGGCCTGTGCATGATCAATAATGAGCCTATTATATATGCAGAAATGCCATTTCTGCATGTTTTTAGTAATAGCTAATTCATTATATGGTGCCGCCTTATATTCAGGAAACTCCAAAAACTGAAAGCTTTAAGAGTTTGCACACAGAACCTACGCCATCTACAGATGACATTGGTTCAACTGTGGGAAGGAGGTTCAGATTACAAACAGGAATCCTCGTCTCCTCCATCTGAGGGGGAAGGTCAATGAAGGAAGGCCATTCAATATTGGATATCATTGCTTGTTTAATTAAGTCATGAACTTCAGGGCAGTATTGAGTAATTACTGTCTCACAGCACATAGGTAATGGGTTCGATTCCCACCACGCCCTGTGGTGTGGAGTTTGTACATTATATATTCCTGTGCTTGTGTGTGTTTTCTCCCACAGTCCAAAAATATACTGATGGTTAATTTGCTCCCAACAAAAATGAACCTTACTGTGTGAACATGGACAGACTAGATGGGTCAAGTGGTTCTTATCTGCCATCAAATTCTATGTTTCTATCCTTAAAGGTTTTATCATTGGATACACCTATATAAAGAGCTTGCTTAGGAACTCATGGGGCCTTAGTCAAGATAAATGTTTAGGCCTACCCCCCTTCTTTTTTCTTCATCCATCTTCTTTCTGCAGGGCGGGATAGCATCATTCACCTACTTTTCCAGCAGGCTATCACTGTATGCAAACCTCAGGCTTTCACACAGTTCAAGGGGAGTGAACCAGTTTAATTTTGGACTAATATTTCCAAACAATAATGTGACGAACTTGTGTATTTTTGGTAGATTTGTGACACTGCATGGGATGTGTTTGTGCCCAATAGGTCCCCCCTACATTTATATGATTGTTTATTTGCAGTATTGTGTTTCCAAAGCTAGTCTGTTGTTATGTATATCTTATTTCTATGAGTTTACTACTGCCATGAAGCCCTAGTATACTCTTTATGTTTTACCTCTGTACTGGGGGCTAAAGATTTACGTAGTTTATTATTTAATATTGTCTGTCGTGTTTGTTCCTTATTGGTTTGTTCAATCTATTTTTATTTTGAAAAATCTTAATAAAATCACACAATAAAAAAAAAAGGATTTTGTAATCCGCTTCCAATTTGATTTGCATAATACATCTTCCAGAAAACTAAGGTGATACGATAAATTTATACTATAATATAATTCCTCCTTTGTTTGCATGAGTGTACAGTTTAGATTTTACTAATTGAGAGGAAGTACTAATTTAGGTAAGTGTAGCAAAGCTTTATAGCTAACCTCTCACCTTGAAAGGTAGGGTATTTTACTTTATTTTATATTTGGGTGAAAGGCATTGGGCTTCATGTAGAGTTGGGCATAAGTAAAACTGGAGCAGATGTATTAACCTGGAGAAGGCATAAGGAAGTGATAAACCAGTGATATGTGCAAGGTGATAAAGGCACCAGTCAATCAGATCCTAACTGTTAATTTACATATTGGAGCTGATTGGCTGGTGCCTTTATCACCTTGCACATATCACTGGTTTATCACTTCCTTATGCCTTCTCCAGGTTAATACATCTGCCCCAGTGTGTTGTAAAATACACTTTTCTGTACTGCACATAAAAATGGATAACTGTAAATGTCTACTATATACTGTACATGCATGTTACACTTACTACTCTCTATGCTTAGAGAGATAGAATAAGGGAGGGAGGGGGGTCATATAAATAGATAAAAAATTACAGTGTAACATTCCACCACCAATGTCAAACACTGCTGTTAGTCTATACCAGTGCTGGGATTTGACATGCTGGGTCATTGACACTATAGCAAGGAAACCCCTAGCATGGATTCCCCTTTTCATAATGTCAAACCCACAAATAAATGCAATTTTCCCTCCATGAAAGAAGAACCGGCCACAAGCTGAAAAGCACTAGGACATTTACCAAACTCCTGGTTTTTCCAATAGTAACAAAAGAGCAATTGTATAAGTTCCACCAGCAGCACTCTGGATGTGGCTGAGGGAGGAATCTAATGATGACTCATGGTGCTAGAGGATGTATCAAGTCTTGTAAGAGGGAGACAGACAAAAGCAGAGGTACTACTTGATGCTGATGTTCTGTTATAGACCCCTCACTGTAGAAACAAGAAGTTTGGTAACTGCTCTTATCCAATCAGTAATGTCATCCAGGTGTATGAAAGGGAGGGGTTATTCTGAATAGAGATGAGCGGGTTCGGTTCTCCGAGATCCGAATTCCCCCAAACTTTACCTATTTTACACGGTTCCGAGGCAGCCTAGGATCTTCCCGCCTTGCTCGGTTAACTCGAACGCGCCCGAACGTCATCATCCCGCTGTCGGATTCTCGCGAGATTCGTATTCTATATAAAGAGCCGCTCATCCCCGCCATTTTCACTCGTGCATTGGAGATTGAACGGAGAGGATGTGGCTGCGTTCTCTCCCTGAAAAGCTCCTAATCTGTGCTCAGTGTGCTGCAAATATCTGTGCTCAGTGTGCTGCATTGTGGGGACTATGGACCACCAGTATATATTTATAGTAGTACAGTACAGTAGGCCATTGCTGTATCTTGCAGCTGTGTCAAGTATACTATCCATATCTGTGCTGCATTATTTTGAGCAGTACAGGTTGAGTATCCCATATCCAAATATCCGAAATACGGAATATTCCGAAATACAGACTTTTTTGAGCGAGAGTGAGATAGTGAAACTTTTGTTTTCTGATGGCTCAATGTACACAAACTTTGTTTAATACACACAGTTATTAAAAATATTGTATTAAATGACCCTCAGACTGTGTATATAAGGTGTATATGAAACATAAATGAATTGTGTGAATGTAGACACACTTTGTTTAATGCACAAAGTTATAAAAAATATTGGCTAAAATTACCTTCAGGCTGTGTGTATAAGGTGCATATAAAACATAAATGCATTCTATGCTTAGATTTAGGTCCCATTGCCATGATATCTCAGCCGTGAGTAAAAATCCTATCTTCATAGCAAATTTACTTGGCGCAGTCGCAGTGCGGACATTGCGCATGCGCACTAAGCGGAAAATCGCTGCAATGCGATGAAATTTACCGAGCGAACAACTCGGAATGAGGGCCATAGTACAGTACAGTAGGCCATTGCTGTATATTGCAACTCTGTGTCAAGTATACTATCCATATCTGTGCTGCATTATTGTGAGCAGTACAGTTTACATGTAGTACAGTACAGTAGGCCATTGCTGTATCTTGCAGCTCTGTGTCAAGTATACTATCCATATCTGGGCTGCATTATTGTGAGCAGTATATAGTAGGACAGTGCAGCATTTTGGTGACCAGCAGTAGTAGTACAGACAGTACAGTAAGCCATTGCTATTAATATATTACTGGCATATAATTCACACATTAAAAAATGGAGAACAAAAATGTGGAGGGTAAAATAGGCAAAGATCAAGACCCACTTCCACCTCGTGCTGAAGCTGCTGCCACTAGTCATGGCCGAGATGATGAAATGCCATCAACGTCGTCTGCCAAGGCCGATGTCCAATGTCATAGTAGAGAGCATGTAAAATCCAAAAAACAAAAGTTCAGTAAAATGACCCAAAAATCTAAATTAAAAGCTTCTGAGGAGAAGCGTAAATTTGCCAATATGCCATTTACGACGCGGAGTGGCAAGGAATGGCTAAGGCCCTCTACTATGTTCCTCATGACTAGTGGGTCAGCTTCACATGAGGATGGAAGCACTCATCCTCCAGCTAGAAAAATGAAAAGACTTAAGCTGACAAAAGCACAGCAAAGAACTGTGCGTTCTTCTAAATCACAAATCCCCAAAGAGAGTCCAATTGTGTCGGTTGCGATGCCTGACCTTCCCAACACTGGACGGGAAGAGGTGGCGCCTTCCACCATTTGCACACCCCCTGCAAGTGCTGGAAGAAGCACCCACAGTCCAGTTCCTGATAGTCAAATTGAAGATGTCACTGTTGAAGTACACCAGGATGAGGATATGGGTGTTGCTGGCGCTGAGGAGGAAATTGACAAGGAGGATTCTGATGGTGAGGTGGTTTGTTTAAGTCAGGCACCCGGGGAGACACCTGTTGTCCGTGGGATGAATATGGCCATTGACATGCCTGGTCAAATTACAAAAAAAATCACCTCTTCGGTGTGGAATTATTTTAACAGAAATGCGGACAACAGGTGTCAAGCCGTGTGTTGCTTTTGTCAAGCTGTAATAAGTAGGGGTAAGGACGTTAACCACCTGGGAACATCCTCCCTTATCCGTCACCTGGAGCGCATTCATCAGAAGTCATTGACAAGTTCAAAAACTTTGGATGACAGCGGAATCAGTCCACTGACAACTAAATCCCTTCCTCTTGTACCCGAGCTCCCACAAACCACACCACCAACTCCCTCAGTGTCAATTTCCTCCTTAGACAGGAAAGCCAATAGTCCTGCAGGCCATGTCACTGGCAAGTCTGACGAGTCCTCTCCTGCCTGGGATTCCTCCGATGGATCCTTGAGTGTAACGCCTACTGCTCCTGGCTCGGCTGTTGTTGCTGCTGGGAGTCGATCATCATCCCAGAGGGGAAGTCGGAAGACCACTTGTACTACTTCCAGTAAGCAATTGACTGTCCAACAGTCCTTTGTGAGGAAGATGAAATATCACAGCAATCACCCTGTTGCTAAGCGTATAGCTAAGGTCTTGGCAGCTGTGTTGGTGTTAGACGTGCGTCCGGTCTCCGCCGTTAGTTCACAGGCAATTAGAGAATTTCTTGAGGTAGTGTGTCCCTGGTACAAAATACCATCTAGGTTCCACTTCTCTAGGCAGGCATACCGAGAATGTACACAGACGTCAGAAAAAGACTCACCAGTGTCCTAATAAATGCAGTTGCACCCAATGTCCACTTAACCACGGACATGTGGACAAGTGGAGCAGTACAGACTCAGGACTATATGACTGTGACAGCCCACTGGGTAGATGTATTGACTCCCGCAGCAAGAACAGCAGCGGCGGCACCAGTAGCAGCATCTCGCAAACGACAACTCATTCCTAGGCAGGCTACGCTTTGTATCACCGCTTTCCATAAGAGGCACACAGCTGACAACCTCTTACGGAAACTGAGGAACATCATCGCAGAATGGCTTACCCCAATTGGACTCTCCTGGGGATTTGTGACATTGGACAACGCCACCAATATTGTGCGTGCATTACATGTGGGCAAATTCCAGCACGTCCCATGTTTTGCACATACAATGAATTTGGTGGTGCAGAATTATTTAAAAATGACAGGGGCGTGCAAGAGATGCTGTCGGTGGCCCGAAGAATTGCGGGCCACCTTCGGCATTCAGCCACCGCGTGCCGAAGACTGGAGCACCAGCAAACACTCCTGAACCTGCCCCGCCATCATCTGAAGCAAGAGGTGGTAACGACGTGGAATTCAACCCTCTATATGCTCCAGAGGATGGAGGAGCAGCAAAAGGCCATTCAAGCCTATACATCTGCCTACGATATAGGCAAAGGAGGGGGAATGCACCTGACTCAAGCGCAGTGGAGAATGATTTCAATGTTGTGCAAGGTTCTGCAACCCTTTGAACTTGCCACACGTAAAGTCAGTTCAGACACTTCCAGCCTGAGTCAGGTCATTCCCCTCATCAGGCTTTTGCAGAAGCAGCTGGAGAGATTGAAGGAGGAGCTAATACGGAGCGATTCCGCTAGGCATGTGGGACTTGTGGATGGAGCCCTTCATTCGCTTAACCAGGATTCACGGGTGGTCAATTTGTTGAAATCAGAGCACTACATTTTGGCCACCGTGCTCGATCCTAGGTTTAAAGCCTACGTTGTATCTCTCTTTCCGGCAGACACAAGTCTGCAGAGGTTCATAGACCTGCTGGTGAGAAAATTATCAAGTCAAGCGGAACGTGACCCGTCAACAGCTCCTCCTTCACATTCTCCCGCAACTGGGGCTGCGAGGAAAAGGCTAAGAATTCCGAGCCCACCCGCTGGCGGTGATGCAGGGCAGTCTGGAGTAAGTGCTGACATCTGGTCCGGACTGAAGGACCTGCCAACGATTACTGACATGTCATCTACTGTCACTGCATATGATTCTGTCACCATTGAAAGAATGGTGGAGGATTATATGAGTGACAGCATCCAAGTAGGCATGTCAGACAATCCGTACGTATACAGGCAGGAAAGAGAGGCAATTTGGAGGCCCTTGCACAAACAGGAGGAGGAGCAGACAAGCCTGGAAGGAGGAGGCGGCCGGCGCGAGGGAGGTGAGGCGGCCAGACCCGAAGAGCGGGAAGATCTTCTAAGTAGTCTCTCTCTCTCTCCCTCTCTTCCCCCCCACTTGACACCTGCCTGCCGCACTGTTTAAAATGGGGACACCTGCCTGCCGCACTGTTTAAAATGGGGATACCTGCCTGCCGCACTGTTTAAAATGGGGACACCTGCCTGCCACACTCTGTAAAATGGGGACACCTGCCTGCCGCACTGTGTGAAATGGGGACACCTGCCTGCTGTACTGTGTAAAATGGGGACACCTGCCTGCCGTGCTGTGTAAAATGGGAACACCTGCCTGCCGCGCTGTTTAAAATGGGGACACCTGCCTGCGTACTGTGTAAAATGGGGACACCTGCATGCCGCACTGTGTAAAATGGGGACACCTGCCTGCCGCGCTGTGTAAAATGGGGACACCTGCCTGCCATGCTGTGTAAAATGGGGACACCTGCCTGCCGTGCTGTTTAAAATGGGGACACCTGCCTGCGTACTGTTGAAAATGGGGACACCTGCCTGCGTACTGTGTAAAATGGGGACACCTGCCTGCCGCGCTGTTTAAAATGGGGACACCTGTCTGCCGCACTGTTTAAAATGGGGACACCTGCCTGAGTACCGTGTAAAATGGGGACACCTGCCTGATGTACTGTGTAAAATGGGGACACCTGCCTGCCGTGCTGTGTAAAATGGGGACACCTGCCTGCTGCACTGTTTAAAATGGGGACACCTGCCTGCGTACTGTTTAAAATGGGGACACCTGCCTGCCGTGCTGTTTAAAATGGGGACACCTGCCTGCCGCACTGTGTAAAATGGGGACACCTGCCTGCCGTACTGTGTAAAATGGGAACATGTGCCTGCCATACAGTGTAAAATGGGGACACTTGCCTGCCGTACTGTGTAAAATGGGGACACCTGCATGCCGCACTGTGTAAAATGGGGACACCTGCCTGCCGCGCTGTGTAAAATGGGGACACCTGCCTGCCATGCTGTGTAAAATGGGGACACCTGCCTGCCGTGCTGTTTAAAATGGGGACACCTGCCTGCGTACTGTTGAAAATGGGGACACCTGCCTGCGTACTGTGTAAAATGGGGACACCTGCCTGCCGCGCTGTTTAAAATGGGGACACCTGTCTGCCGCACTGTTTAAAATGGGGACACCTGCCTGAGTACCGTGTAAAATGGGGACACCTGCCTGATGTACTGTGTAAAATAGGGACACCTGCCTGCCGTGCTGTGTAAAATGGGGACATCTGCCTGCCGCGCTGTTTAAAATGGGGACACCTGCCTGCGTACTGTTTAAAATGGGGACACCTGCCTGCCGTGCTGTTTAAAATGGGGACACCTGCCTGCCGCACTGTGTAAAATGGGAACATGTGCCTGCTATACTGTGTAAAATGGGGACACTTGCCTACCGTACTGTGTAAAATGGGGACACTTGCCTGCTGGTCTGTGTAAAATGGGGACACTTGCCTGCTGTAATGTGTAAAATGGGGACTTTTGATTTTTATTTTTTTCCCCTGTGGTGGCCGTGATGATATCAGATGAGGCCACTCCCACTTTAATGAGACCACGCCCATTTTAATCAGGTCACACCTCCTTGTCGGGAGCGCGCGGGCCGGAGGCGCGCGCATGCTTTTTCTTTTGATAGCAATGGGGGGGCACCCTTTTTTTCTATAGCAATGGGGGGGCGCATTTTGAAAGCTCGCACTGGGAGCCAAATTGGCTAGAAATGGCCCTGGCTTCTTTTTTGGTGGGGGCCCAAACCAACCAGTCATTTCAGCTACAGTCGTGTGGCAGACCCTGTGGCTGAAATGATGGGTTTGTTAAAGTGTGCATGTCCTGTTTATACAACATAAGGGTGGGTGGGAGGACCCAAGGACAATTCCATTTTGCACCTCTTTTTTTTATTTATTTATCTTTGCATCATGTGATTTTTGGGGCTAATTTTTTTAAGTGCCATCCTGTCTGACACTGCAGTGCCACTCCTAGATGGGCCAGGTGTTTGTGCCACCTACTTGGGTCGCTTAGCTTAGTCATCCAGCGACCTTGGTGCAAATTTTAGGACTAAAAATAATATTGTGAGGTGTTCAGAATAGACTGGAAATGAGTGGAAATTATGGTTATTGAGGTTAATAATACTATGGGATCAAAATGACCCCCAAATTCTATGATTTAAGCTGTTTTTGAGGGTTTTTTGTAAAAAAAACATCCAAATCCAAAACACACCCGAATCCGACAAAAAAAATTCAGGGAGGTTTTGCCAAAACGCGTCCGAATCCAAAACACGGCCGCGGAACCGAATCCAAAACCAAAACACAAAACCCGAAAAATTTCCGGTGCACATCTCTAATTCTGAACAAGAAACATTGGTATCCCCCAGCACACTGGATAACATCAGCAACAGGATATGATAACTACATGGTAGTAGAGATTTCAGAGATCTCAGTTGCACACATTTGCAAAGGTATGGGAAGCCCCCAGGCCACTTCAAGGCATCTCTGAGTACTGGGGGTACCTAACATTAAGTCTAAGTTCAGGGCGCGACACCCCACAAACCGGCAAGGGCCAGACGCCCCAAGGCAGCACACCAGTGTAAGGTAAAGTGTAAGTGAAAATTAGGAAGCTGCATCTATATACAAAAGAAGATACACATGAAAGGTGTCATTAAAAAAGTCAAATTAGTAGAAAATCATATGAAAGTGATATATAAAGTGCTAAATTAAATGTTACAGTGTGCTACCCCAAAGCAGCCCAGCCCCACCAGTCCAGGGAGTGCCACGCCTCAACTCAAGCCTGGGGGCTTCCCATACCTTTTGCAAATGTGTGCAACTGAGATCTCTGAAATTTCTACTACCTGTACCATGTAGTTATCAAATCCTGTTGCTGATGTTATCCAGTGTTCTGGGGGATACCAATGATTCTCCCTCACTGTAGAAGCCAGAGTCAGATTATGAAGCGTTTGGTTGGGATCTATGCTTCTTGGAAATGTAGGCTTTAATCTATAGAGCATCTCCAAAGCCATCAAGTCATGCATATACAGTAGTTCCATCAATAACAAAAGGGTTACATTTGATAGGCTGCACTTACAATAGGCAGGGATCACCTATGCCTGTGGATTGTTTCTATGACGGGGCAGAACAATGTATTATCCGTTCATAGCAAATTTTGGGTCAAGGCCCAGAGATGTTGCTGTAGCCTCCTGGGCCCAACTTTGTACATAAAAGAACAGGTCTTGTGCATGTACGGATGGTGTAATGGTTAGCATTACTGCCTCACAGCACTGAGGTTAGGGGTTCGATTCCCATCATGGCCCTAACTGTGCGGAGTTTGTATATTCTCCCCGTACTTGCGTGGGTTTCCTCTGGGTACTCCGGTTGTGTGTGTACATGTGGTAGGGAATATAGATTGTAAGCTTCACTGGGGCACGGACTGATGTGAATGGCCAAAATATTCTCTGTAAAGTGCTGCGGAATATGTGTGCGCTATATAAATAACTGGTAATAAATAAAGTACAGAAGAGGGTCTGCTCTGCCCTGTACGAACATAGCAAAGACCTAGGTGGGAGCAGTTGACTCTTCACCTATAGCCCTATAGAAGCTACATTGTCCACTGTTTATATGTCCAATGCGCATAACTGTTTAGCACTGTTTAAGCAATCTTTTTTATAAACCTACTAGCCTGCATGTTTCGGACTTACAGTACATAACACACAGTAACCCACCCTTTGGCTGCACCTACTGTATATACCCAGTTGCCAGTGCAAGAGCCAGTGACATAGTGCATGTTTTACAGTCTTCTGACCATTGTGTATGCCCACACAAAGCAGGTCCATTTGACCTTGCAGGTAATAGGTTGGAACAGGGAACCTTTGGCGCTTCATCTGCTGTAGGACTATATCTGGAGGTGAGTGAGATGCTGTGCTGGTGGGTGAATGGGAATGGAGTGAGCAGCCACTTTTCTTGCCCTGAGTAGAGAAATTATTTGTGTCCAGCAAATGGATTACATATGGGGAATTCGGTAACAGGTATTCATATACACTGCATTTTTAATTATGTATTTTCTGTGCTGACCAGCGGGTCCGCAAAACAAAGGCATTTTTGTAATACTCTTCCCACCACCCAGAAGACTGCTGAGTTTATCTAAAAGTAAACAGTTGAGTACCATTCTGAAGAGAATATTCACCAGGGCTACACACAAATATGCTGTGATGTATGCAAGATAGCATGGGTTTGTTGGAATATGTGTGTTATGGCAGAGTGTTGTACACACCAGTGGATGCCCTGAGTTAACAAATAGCCCAGTACTTAACTACTGTGGTGGTTTATTCATCAGTAATGTGAATTGTACAGCTGTATTCAGAGGTGTCACCAGGTGTGGGTACACCGGGTGCGCACTCTGCATTACTACACCCCCCACCCCCTCTTCCCACACTCACCCCACCGGAGCCGCGGCCGGACGAAAAGGGGACGTGGCCTAATTTAAAGGGTGTGGCCTCACAGGTCACCTCTTCTTCACTCCGGGGGCTGCATCCAGCTTCCTCTGAAATGCTGGCTGCCCCCGGAGACTAGGCAGTGTGCAGTGCTGGCTCCTTTTCTGTGACAGGAGCCGAGTGCTGCAGAGGATTATCACACTGCAGCACTCGGCTCCTGTCACTGCAGAAGAGCCAGCACTTGGTGTCACCCATTCCGTGGGTGATACCTGGGTGCGGGCCGCACCCCCTGCACCCGCCTTCTGACGCCACTGGCTGTACTCACAGTTATGCTTATACAGGTTCACAGCATGGAGGGGAACGTGAGTGGATCATACAGGTCACCAGCCGCTGAATGAATGTGGGTAGTAGTGCAGGATGCAAGTGATACCAGCATCTCAGTAACATTGTGGTCACAGGGTCTCTCTGAGCTAAGTGGAACATGTGCGTGTGTTCCATGGTGGTGCAGTAACACAGTGCTATGCGCAGAAGTATGGTCAGCAGCAGAGCCGGACATAGCTATAGGCAAACTAGGCAATTGCCTAGGGTTTGATATGCCCAGGGGCATCAGCAGCTTCTGCTGATTAAAATGATATGCGGCATGCCTATATTCTGTGTGTAGCATTTCATATGCAGATACAGCCACAGTCTCACACAGTATAAAGGCATGCTGTATATCATTTTAATCAACAGAAGCTGCTTGTGCATCCTAGCCACATAACAATGCAAATAAGATGCATTTTCATTAAAAAATGTGCCCGACGTTAGCACTGAGTCAAGATTTATGAGGACACATCTGTATCCAAGCAGAGGCAGAGGTCACAGTGTTAGCAGCAGTGTGAGTGCTGTGTGCATGTGAGTGGGTTGGTTGTGCAGTAGTGTTCGGAATATGTGTAAGGAGCATTATGTGTGTCATGTAAAAATGCATTAATGTGCAACATATGTATAAGGGGCACTATGTGTGTCATTATGTGTATAAGGGCATTAATAATTTGTGGCATTCAGTATGTGTAACAGGGTACTACTGTATTTGTCATTATGTGTATAGGGGCACTAACAATGTGCAGCAAATGTGTAGGGGGCACTATGTGTGTCATCATGTGTATTAGGGCTTTAATAATGTGCGACATATGTGTAAGGGACATTATGTGTAAAAGGGCATTAATAAAGGTTGTCATAATGTGTAAGCACATTATGTTTAGAAGGACATTAATAATGTGTCTCATATGTGTTAGGGGCATTACTGTGTGGAATTATGTGTTTAAGGTGCTCTTCTATGTGGTGTTGCGTATAGAAAGGGCACTACTGTGTCGTCTAATGTGAATAAAGAGCAATAGGGTGTAGTGTAATGTGAATAAGGAGCAATTCAGTGTGATGTAATGTGAATAAGGGGCTCTAATGTGAGGAGTAACGTTTATAAGGTAAAGTGATACTACTGTGGTATGTAATATCAGAGCCGGACATAGCTATAGGCAAACTAGGCAATTGCCTAGGGCATTTGATATGCCCAGGGGCATCAGCAGCTTCTGCTGATTAAAATGATATGCGGCATGCCTATATTCTGTGTGTAGCATTTCATATGCAGATACAGCCACAGTCTCACACAGTATATAGGCATGCTGCATATCAGTTTAATCAGCAGAAGCTGCTTGTGCATCCTAGCCACATAACAATGCAAATAAGATGCATTTTCATTAAAAAATGTGCCCGACGTTAGCACTGAGGCAAGATTTATGAGGACACATCTGTATCCAAGCAGAGGCAGAGGTCACAGTGTTAGCGGCAGTGTGAGTGCTGTGTGCATGTGAGTGGGTTGGTTGTGCAGTAGTGTTCGGAATATGTGTAAGGAGCATTATGTGTGTCATGTAAAAATGCATTAATGTGCAACATATGTATAAGGGGCACTATGTGTGTCATTATGTGTATAAGGGCATTAATGATTTGTGGCATACAGTATGTGTAACAGGGTACAACTGTATTTGTCATTATGTGTATAGGGGCACTAACAATGTGCAGCAAATGTGTAGGGGGCACTATGTGTGTAATTATGTGTATTAGGGCATTAATAGTGTGCGGCATATGTGTAAGGGACATTATGTGTAAAAGGGCATTAATAAAGGTTGTCATAATGTGTAAGCACATTATGTTTAGAAGGACATTAATAATGTGTCTCATATGTGTTAGGGGCATTACTGTGTGGAATTATGTGTTTAAGGTGCTCTTCTATGTGGTGTTGCGTATAGAAAGGGCACTACTGTGTCGTCTAATGTGAATAAAGAGCAATAGGGTGTAGTGTAATGTGAATAAGGAGCAATTCAGTGTGATGTAATGTGAATAAGGGGCTCTACTGTGAGGAGTAACGTTTATAAGGTAAAGTGATACTACTGTGGGATGTAATATTAATTATGGAAACTATCGCATGATCAAATGTGAATAAAGTGCAGTACTGTGTGGCGTATTTGGAATTGGGGTTACTATTGTGTGGCCATGCCCCTTGCCAGCAAAAACACACCCCTTTTTGGGCTGTGCGCCAAATGTGCGAACTGTTCCTATTTAAAATATAGGGGGTACAAACACCAAAATAAGGACTGTTATGGCTGAGGGGTGATGGTTCTGGGAAAGAAGTGCAAGGTCAGAGGCGGAACCTGGGGTGGTGCTAGGGGGCACCAGCCAAAATCTTGCCTAGGGCATCATATTGGTTAGGGCCGGCTCTGGTCAGCAGCCATCTTGATTAGGGGTTGAAGCCTCCTTGAAGGAGTCAAAATGGTGTATGAACAGTAGTGCACAGGTTTCACCAAAATTAGTCAAAATATATCAATGTTATGCTGTCCTTCAGAAATAAAATTGACCACAACTCTGCTTCGCCTATGAGTAACTGCGAATCACACGGTCACTATCATTTTTCAATCATTCACAGAAAAGGACTTATTTTAATTTTGTCTTTTGTTTGTAAATATACTAGTGCTGAGTTTTGTTCTGACTCTGGTGGTTATTCAGACTGGAACACTGCAGCGGCAGCAATCGCAGTCTGCAGCCCTTTGTGGAGTGCGCATGCACAGCGTGCAAACTGCGCATGTGCACCCCGGGAGGCCCAGTGAGATGCTAACAGCATCCCAGGACTGCGATCGCCTCTGCCCGATTGCCCGGACTACGCCCCCTAAACGGCAGCCAAATGCCGCCGCCCCACCCGCCCCCGCCCAGCGACCGACTCTGCCTATCAATCAGGCAGAGGCAATTGCAGGGCTAACACAGCAGTCGGTGCATGCGCAGTTCAGACCTGATCGCTACTGAGCGAAAACGCACAGCATCGATCAGGTCTGAATTAGCCCCTATGTCACATCCAGAACTGGAGATGGTGTCATAAGTTAGTTTAGTTGATTTATTATCTGTGCAGTAATCCCATAAATCTGTGGAAATAATTCTGATACATTCCACAGACTGAGCAGCATACCTGTAGCATTACTTTGTCCTGCTCAACGTTATATTAAATCATGCTTAAACATTAGAGTCTCTGTCATACCATTAGCAAAACAGCTAGCAGAAAATTCATTGTTGTCTATGGGATCTGTCACAGTGCATGAGAACTGGCACAGTTCAGACTATGACTTTCCGTCAGACCTAAAGATTGATTACCCTGGCTATGATTCCAACTTTCTGTTCATGTCTCACCATAATGGTCACAAGAATAGAATTTCTGTCTGGGTTCACAACAGTGTCCAATCACGGTCCATGCTCCACTGTCGTGGGTGCTAATCTTGCTGTGAACTGGAGTGATAATTTGTTTTAAAGAAACCCAGAACCCCATGAATTACCTCAGCACAAATCTGCTATTCTTTAATAGGGAAAATGTGTTTTTTTTTTCTGTCTGGTGGCAAGAACAGTTCAAAATAATTCAAGTTCCTATGCCAACGTTTTGGTTAGCTTTTCTAAGCTCCGTTAATAATGGTTGCAAGAAAGTCCATAGGTGATATGCACAGGTGCAAATTGTGTAATCCCAAATATTTATTTTTCCTATTCTAAGGTCTTTCACTAAAATACATATACCATTCATGCATGCATCACTCAGAATGTAAACTGTGAGTAGAAAAAAGGCACTTTTATGTAATAGGTACCATGGCCCTCATTCCGAGTTGATCGCTCGCAAGGCGATTTTAGCAGAGTTACACACGCTAAGCCGCCGCCTACTGGGAGTGAATCTTAGCTTCTTAAAATTGCGACAGATGTATTCGCAATATTGCGATTACAAATTACTTAGCAGTTTCAGAGTAGCTTCAGACTTACTCGGCATCTGCGATCAGTTCAGTGCTTGTCGTTCCTGGTTTGACGTCATAAACACACCCAGCGTTCGCCCAGACACTCCTCCGTTTCTCCGGCCACTCCTGCGTTTTTTCCGGAAACGGTAGCGTTTTTAACCACACGCCCCTGAAACGCCGTGTTTCCGCCCAGTAACACCCATTTCCTGTCAATCACATTACGATCGCCGGAGCGAAGAAAAAGCCGTGAGTAAAAATACTATCTTCATTGTTAAATTACTTGGCGCAGTCGCAGTGCGAATATTGCGCATGCGTACTAAGCGGAATTTTACTGCGATGCGATGAAATATACCGAGCGAACGACTCGGAATGAGGGCCCATATTCACAGCAAAGTCACTGAAATAAGAACACTAGGGCCATGAAAACTTGCTAATACTATTCTAGAGGATTGTATTATGATTTTTTGTGTAATATAAACATGACCAAGATTCATAGAGAAAATTTCAGGCAAAAAATAAATAAATAAATAAAAAATATTGCCTCTCTGTAGCCTTATTTTGATGATTTTATTAATAACTAATGTGACAAGGATCACATAAATCGGGTAAAAGTTCCATACTGACGGTTTATTTTCCACAGCTTTTCCACAGATAGGCCATTCACAACTGAACATAAGCAGTTACCAGCAAGTCACTGGTTACAGAATAGTTCACAGCAGTTCTTAGCATACAAAGTGTCAATTCTCCAGAGACCGTTGATCCAAACCCCTATCAGTAGCCAACCCCTTGGCCTATGACTTGGGCGACTAGTCCACCATCAGGAGCACTGTCTCTTGTGCGTGAAACCATTTTAACAGCAGGCTGACAGGTTTCAGCAATCATGATTTTTGTTGCTCAGACTTGATCAAACTGAAT